>NW_027494858.1:0-282289 GCF_021521415.1 Bidens hawaiensis | reverse complement strand
ACCTATTTATAGACATAAAAAACATCATATACGGCGTATATGTCTTATTCAGTGTATATGTACATATACGTCGTATAAGTACATATCTGCTATATAGGTGACTTATACGCTCTAAAACATTAAAGTAACTTCATTGACTATCAAACAAGACCTACAAGACCTAAGCTATAGACATTCATGCTCCAACAAACTCCCCATTGGATATTGCTTAGACTAGGTTTTCCAAAACTTCAATCATTAAAGTAAAAGACCCATGAAATTCATGTCATCCGAACATCTTCAATCAGTTTGACAAGTTATCAATTTTTCGACTGATAATCAAGTCTTCCACCTTTCATGAACCACTCCTCAAAAATCTTTTTCACTGCTAAACTCATTCCCCATAGTCTCGAACACACATCCAAAAATTAATCCCAAATCACACACGAAATAAACGCTAAAAATTTGTGCTCTATCCTTCCCTTACTCACTCACCAATCACAAGGGATCAACTATACCAATATTATCCAAATTCTTCTCTCCAAAATCCAAAAATAGATTCATCAGCATATAATTTCGAGCGTAGAAGTTCTTGGCAGCGTATAAGTCATTTGCAACGTATAGGTCCAAAAACTTATTCTTTATATACTTCCAGAACATATTCGGGCGTATAAGTGTTTATCCAGGCGTATATGTACAAATCCGAGCGTATAAGTACATATTAGGGCGTATATGTCCAAAACAACTAAAAAAAATATTAACGTTTGACCTATCAAACGAGCTCGAAATCACATGAAATTTTCCAGAAATGTTCCCAACGTAAAAACAAACATTTTGCTGCAATCGGGTTTTATTTTGGAACGGGTCAGTGTTTCGCATTTTTAACAATTTTTGCCATTTAAGCTAGTAAACGAACTCGAAAACCAATGAAACTTTCCAGACTTGATCTATTAACAAAAACGAACATTCTCTAATATTTTGGACATGATTTGACTTTAACGAATAGTACGAATTTTTTAACGAAATAAGAAATACATTGATTCTTGACGTGAAACGAGTGTGTCTTGTCTTTTCTTTCGATATCGAGCACCAAAGCTATGATACCACTTGAAAGTACTTTAACGTGTATGGATTGAAACACCGAGTTTTACAATCTACTATCTAACATAATGTGCGGAAAACATTATGAGATAAAAAAACACAAGATGATTTTACTTTCTAATATACTTTATATTCCACTTCAAATAAGCAGTACAAAGATATGACAAAACTAGTTCAGTACATGAATGAACAACCTCTAATATGGACGGATATGCCATGTATTTATAGGCATATCATATCTAGCGGATTAGACTTATCTGGTGGATATGACATATCCGCCATATAAGTACTTATACGTTGGATTTTATACATATACGTCCAGTAAACACTAAGCGTATTTTCAAATACAATATCCAAGATCCTAGCACTAGAAATTATGTACTAACATAACCCATACCTAGTGTAATCATCGATCTAGCCTATTCGGGTTTAAATCTGTGTTTCTTCAATGAGTTTTTTTCTTAAAAGCTCCTAAAAGCTCAATACCAAACATACCCTAGATACAAATAGAAATAAGCACGTTGATTTGCGTGAAGCGTAGAAAAGGTCTACACTGTAAGGCCCCAGTCCCGGTGCCCTACTTTAGCGTTGGATTTACTCGTAAACACAATTCTAAATATCATAGTGAATTAAAATTTTCGTGAAATAAATAAATGTCAACCTTTCATTACATAAGTCATTCAAACAATATAAAATATGTATTTAAGTTCAAACATCAAAAATTAAGTCCTTAGATGCCAGCTTCTTTATTCTTCTGCTATGTGTCCCTCTTCAAGCCAATTGTCGCATTCTACCGACATGCGTGCATACTAAAAGTCAGCTGTGCTGATTGAGTTCTAGTTAATCAGGAAGCATACATTACATTCACATATATCTGTATCTGAAGACACGTATTTTATGCTGAACTTACCTTTCATTCTTACACACTTGTATTCTTACTTTATTACTTTCATACTTTCATACTTTACTTCTTTCTTGCTTTATCTTACTAATACATGCTTACTTATCTCTACGTTTAAAAGAGCATTTCATCCTTCTTCCTCGGGTATTATTAGGGCCCGGTTCCCTTTCTGCCTCGGATATTATTAGGTTTTGGTTCTCTCATGCCTTGGATAATATTAGGGTATGGTTCCCTTATGCATCGAATAACCATACAACCATACAATAGACACACATATGTTCATATACTTTTACTTTTATACTTCTTATTTTTTCTACATTCAATATCGTTCATATATCATCATTAAACATACAAATAGCATACACTTACCACTAAAGGTAAGTGTATTAACAAATCACATTGAGTATGCACACACCCCCGAAAACATAACAAGGAAATGGGGCTAGAACTCACGTGTGCCCTGTTTCTTTGTGAGTTTATGGTCACACCTCTTCCCAGCTAGGCACGACTAACTGTGTAACAATTAACAAGAATGTCTTAACTACTCCTGATTATATCATATTTCTAGGTTAGTGAAAACCCTAGCTAACGGGGGTCCGGCGGAAGCGCCCCTGGCAATAGGGTTCTAGGGGCGGCAGCCCCTTGCTAGGGTTAAGCTGCCATTCCATTAAGCTGCCTTTATTTTTATTAATAGTCATTTACAAAAAGTTCATCAAAAAACTGACTTTCCATGATTCTAGGTCAAGTCTATTCCAGTCAAATCAAGTCTAATATTCCAATCGAATCGAGTCTGAATTCCAATCGAATCAAGTTTGAATTCCAATCAAATCTGAATTCCAATCAAATCGAATCTGAAATTCCAATCGAACCGAGTCTGAATTCCAATCGAATCGAGTCTGAAAGTCCAATCGAATCGAGTATGAAATTCTAATCGAATCGAGTTTCAATTCGATTTGTTTCCATTCGATTCGATTCGTATCCATTCAATTCGATTCGTTTTATCTCCAAACGAACCGAGTTTCTCCAGAATTTGATTCAAACATGGTTTTTCGTGTCTTTTCTTCCAAATCACATCCTTACATCTCGTTATACCCTTTTAAATAATAAAACGTGTTCCGGGCCATAGCGACTTCATTTACTCATTCTGATGCGGTCCAAACTTCACTCGTTCATCCCGATTCATTCATACATTTCATTTCAAATAAAATGATCCAATTACAATAAATAGGCAGGTAAGCAGGCAACATGCTGCGCTGTCACCCCCCTTTTGAATGGCAAAACCGATCCTACTGAAAACAAAATTATTGTTCTTCGGCGTCGTTAAGTTACTGTGCACGACCCGCTGAACTCTTTTTAGAAACGTAGCAGCATCGGGGCAAGAGACCCAAATGTATCAAAAGCAAAAGGAATGAAGGCGTGTTGATTCTCAACACACGCCTTCTCGTGCTTAGCAATTTTTCCTGCTTCTGCCTTTAGCACGACCTACCTAGCAACAAACCTGGTGTCCATATGCCCAACAAGAGGGGACACCCTAGTAAGGTCCACACAAGCATGCTCCCCCCCCCCCCCCCCGCCCATCTAAACACAAGAATGTCCGCTGGTCAGAGAGTATATGTTAGTGCACGGTTTTGCGTCTTGAGTCTTTGTAATTGTCATTAACGTATTTGTCATTTGTTTAATGTAATAAACTATTAAGTTATTCTCTACTTCTCTTATGTAATGTCTAGTTCGCTAGAGGATGTTAGCGAACTATGACTTAAGGTTATTCCCTCTAATTCGTTAGGGGATGTCAACGAATCAGAGGATGATTCATTAAGATGTTTTGTTTTATTTATGTATGTAACAAAGTAGCGTCTGGTTCGCTAGGGGATGTTAGCGAACCAGACCTATCTTCTATATATAGTGAACATTGTTCACGTTTAATTTAAGTTTTGAGAGTTAATTAACGAAACCCTGTCAAAATCCTCTCTCGATCTTCATCCTTAATATTATACAATTACTGATATACATATACTGATAACACATAAACATATACAACACTTAATCATACGTAATTATGAGCTAGATCTATAGTTAAAGTATTAATCGATTATACACAGATCTGAGATCTGTTATTGTTACTGGATTGATACACCGCGGGTTCCAACAAGTGGTATCAGAGCTTTCGGGGCTCAATTACACTTGATTTGGTCCTTATTTGGAGTATCAGTTTGTTAGTATTCTGTTTTAGTGAATTTGGATTAATTTAGAGGTTAATGGATTGATTTATGGTTAGTTTGGATTGGATTTGAGTTGTTAAAGGTATTGGTAAGGGATTGCGAGTTTGGAATTGAGATTTGGATTGGTTTTGAGTGGATTTGGTATCGGTTTTGGTTTAAGGCCGAAACAGAGGTGTATTTTGGTATAATTTAGTTGGATATTGGTGATAATCGGTTACGAGGTTTGGTGTATTGGATTCGTGATCGTATTACGAGTGTTTTGGTTGGTTATTTGTGTGATTTGGTTTAGAATCGAGATAGTATTACAGATTTTAGGCTTCTGGGTTTCTGGGTTTTAGTGTTCATCATTTCCAGATTTCTAGAAATTCTTGTTGAAGATTCAAAGATGAACATGTTTCGCTACGTTGATTCGCTATCCTGTTCACTTTGATTCGTTCATTAAGTTTGTCAATTCGTTATTCATTTCAAGTGATTCGCTAGCCAGTTCGCATCAATCGCTGATTTGTGTGATTGGGTTAACTGATTCGTGTGACACGTGTCCACTTTGGGATTTGTGTCATAACAACATTTGCCACGTGGCATAAGGTGTCAGAGTTTGTTACAAATGGTTGTAACAACCTGATTCGTTATAGTTGATTCGCTAATCAACTGTAGCTGGTTCTTTATCTATTTCGCTAAGTCGTTCTTAGCGATTCGTTACTGAAAATTTTTAATTCGTTAAGATTTCTTTTATCAATTTGCTTGCTAATTCGTTAGTTTGACTTATTGTTAATTCTGATTCATTGACTTTCTAATTCGTTGGATTGATTCGTTAAGCTCAATCTTGATTCGTTATCTGATCACTCTTAGCTTCGTTAAGATTTGATTCGTTAATCTACTGTTCACAGTTCGCTACAACTGTTTACAGTTTGTTACATTTAATCATATTCGCTTGTTGATTTGTAAGGCCCCGTTACCGGTAGCCCTACTTTCGTGTTGGATTTACTTATAAACGCAGTTCTAAATATCAGAGTTAATTAAAACATTCGCGGAACATTAAAAACATTCAAACCATTACATTCCATAACCATAATTCTTGTCTTATCGAGCATTCATAGTCATTTAAAAACAAAACATAGTCTATTAAAATAAAACATCATAGCAAAATCTTCAGATGCCAGCTTCGTCCAACTCTGCCATGTGTCCTCCTCAAGCTACATGCCTCATTCTACTCACCTGCGTGCATACTAAAAGTCAGCTACGCTGAGTGAGTTCTAGTTAATCACATACTCACACAATACCTTCTTACATTTCATACTTAACCTCTTAACTTTCTTTCATACACACATAAGTGCATACACTTTCATTCTTACCTTCATACTTTCTTTACATACATAATCATATGTTTTAAAGATCCTTTCGCCCTATAACCTCACAGATATTATAAGGGTCTGGTCCCAGACATCACAGATATTATAAGGGTCTGGTCCCTAACATCACAGATATTATTAGGGTCTGGTCCCTAACATCACAGATATTATTAGGGTCTGGTCCCTAACATCACATATATTATTAGGGTCTGGTCCCTCTTCGTTACCATACAACCATGCCTTTCATTCGTTTGTTAACTTTATTGCATTCATACATATAAGCAAATACATTATACTTACCTTATACGTAACACTACAACCTGACAGTACGTGCAATATCCGAAGATCGTTCACTTACTAACAAGCAATCATTCATACATTTTACCTCATTCATATAAGGCATACACTTATCACTTAGGATAAGTGTATTAACAAACATATCGAGTATGCACACAGCCCCGAAAACATAACACATAAGTGGGGCTAGAAACTCACATGAATCCTGTTACGCTCTCTGTTAATCGTTATTCCCTTCTTGAGCTGTGCACGGCTAACTGTATAATATTTACATGTATCAATTAACTACTACTACTCATGTTGTATTTCTATCTTTATATAACCCACAACAAACGGGGTTCCGGGGGCAGCGCCCCTGGCAGCGGGGTCTAGGGGCGGCAGCCCCTAGCAGGGTCCAAGGGGCAGAGCCCCTGGCTGGGGTCGAGCTGTTGAGCATTAGCGAACTTAGCCTTAGGCGAAGTTATCATGGGCGAACTTGGACTTAGGCGAAGTTATCAGTTTGGCGAACTTGGCCTTAGGCGAAGTTAACCTTGCAGGCGAAGTTAAGCTTGCAAGCGAAGTTGCCCAGCTGCCGTCTCTGTTCAATCTTAATCCTCCACAATCATATCTGTTTAACGTGAAACTCTTGGATACGATATTTAACCAACTACCGATCAATCCTATGGTCGTTTTTGGATATGGTTTGACCCGAAAACACGTAAAGTTTGGACCTTTAAGCTCGAAACGTTCAATACTAGTTTAAGGGTTCATTTAATCGAGCCGTTTCCATTTCCGGGTTCATTACACTCATATTTACTATCAAGTTTTCAACTTTATCTTTCGTTTATACTTGATCTATTCTAGGTTCAAGTTTCAAGATTAAACGTGTATAAAAATGTAAACTTTAAAGGATCAAGAACATACCTTTGGTGCTCGTTTGGATCTCGTTTAACTTGTTTATGCACTCTAGATCTCGTGTAATAAAGACCTAATACCAACTAACGTTTAATCTCTCTCGGATCTTGCTCGTTTCTCTCTCTCGGCCGCCGGCCGTATATGGTGGTGTGTGGTTTGTGTGTTTTTGAGTGTGTAGAGATTAAGATGGAAATGAATGAGGGTTTAGGATTTTAGGTTGGTTTAGGGGATATTTATATCCCTTAAAGCCCATGGACCTAAGGCCCATTCCCATTTAACCCACCTTAATTAATCTAAGTCCATGATCCGTTCTTTACTCGATATTAATTAATTAATAACGCGAAATCACTAAACGTAACTTTCTTTATTTAACATTATAATATTTAGGATGTTACATGATTCGTCACACCCTTGAAGTTTTTGAAATTTGTCAAATATAGCTGGTATGTATGCATTGGCTTCTCAAAGCAAGTTAATGCAACAAATGTTGCAACTTGATACCGAGATAGGTTCACATTAGAAATGTCCAAGATTGATGAAGTTTAGTGATTTTGCCAAGTGGGAACCCCGGTTTCGTGCTCATTTGGGGTCTGTTCACCCTGATTGCTCATATTGTCTCGATGAAGTTTATATGGCACCAATGATTGGTGATGATACTATTGGGTATACTCCTAAATCTGTTTCTCAATACTCATAAGAAGAGAAGAAAGCTTTAGAAATCGAGATAAAGGCCTATTCCACTCTTACTATGGCATTGCCATAAAATAACTTTCATCAAGTGGGTAGTATTAAGAGATGTGCTTCTTTATTTCAACATCTGCGTATGAGAAGTATGGGGAACACAGCTGAGAGTAAGAAAGTGATGCAAGTTTCAGTTTTGAAACTTTAATCTATTAAAGGGAGAAACAGTTGAAGAGATGATTACATGGTTTAATCATTTAATTGCTGAAATAGACAAGATGAAATTGGAAATTTCTGAAACTGATAAAATTGACACTATTAAGAGTGTGCTTCCAAGTTCTTACTCTACATTTCTAATGGTTTTGAAAGAGAATGACTATTTCTTGAATGAAGACTTGACTGCACTTGAATTTTTACAAAAGATCGAAGCCAGAGAATATGATCTTAAGTGTCAAAAATCCTCTAAGGAAAGTCAAGATCCAGCTTTCTATGGTGGAAGTATGCCTCTTAGTTCAACGATCTCTCCAATAAATGCTTTTCTTACTCAAGCTGCAAGTTAAAAAGAATCAACTATGTTTAATGATCCAAAAGTATGTATCTACTCTGCTGGTAATTCTGGTTTGTCTGGTGGTTCTGGAAGTTCAACTACTACTAATCTATTTGCTTCACCACCTAGTGTTAATATGAAGGAAGCTGAGAAAAATTTTGCTTTTCTGACAGCTTTCATGTCTTCATATGAAAACTTAGTGAGTAGTAAAATTGCCACAAGTGATTTAACTGATGAGGACTATGATCAGATAGATCCAGATGATTTGGAAATCATGGATTTAAAGTGGAACATGGCTATGATCGTCCGTAAAGTTAAAAGATTCATGCAGAGAACTGGAAAAGATCTTCCAACTTTAAAAAAGAAATTGGGTTTTAACAAGTTGAAAGTAAAATGCTATAATTGTCAAGAATTTGGGCATTTCGCAAAGGAATGTGAAAAACCAAAAAAAGAATACACTAGTTCTCGTGGTCAACATCAAAATTCTTCTACACCACGAGGTAGTGATGCTGACAAGAAACCATCTTCTTCTACAACACAAGCAATGTTAGCAGATGGAAATGACTGGTCACAACGGTTACTATGTAATGATGCTCAAGCAAATTTGGCTATGTTTGGGTTACATAAAGATTGTTAAGATACAAGTGGGAGTGAGATGTCTTCTGATAATGATTCTGGATCTGATTCTGACGACTCTTGCGACAAGCCTCCAACAGTATTTTCTTGCATGGCCAAGATCAATGAGGTTAGTCATTCTATCTCTGCTTCTTCATCTGTTAAAGTATCATGTGTTGATTGTCAATCTAACAAACCTAAGTTAGACGCTTTGAAAAATCAAAATGACAATCTTATACGAGAAATTGCTTCTCTGAAGGATACTTATCGAAAATCTCTTGAATCTCAAATGAGATCTTGAGAAAAGATTGAAGCATTGTCGACAAGTAACCACGATCTCAAAGCTGAGTTATCTGTAAAAATGACGATTAATGACCAAAAGTTTCAAGAAATTCTGAAACATCGTTCAAAGATAACTGAACTTGAGAATGAGGTTTTTGAGTTGAAGAACAAACTGGGAAAATTTAGAAATTCTTCTTTTCTAGTTGAATGTAATTATTGAAGTATCTGGTAAACAAAAGGATTCAAAGAAAAGAATTGGTTTTGTTGAAATTTCGCCACCTTTTCACAATGATTACAAAATTAATCCTTTTTCTAGAAAAGAAGAGGATTTGATTGAGAAAGAAACTGTGATTTCTGAAAAATCTAAACCAGTTAAAATAGAAACTGTTAAGACTCAAGTTGCTTCTCAAAAACCTCATGTTCAAAGTAAAAAGGTCTTTGTTGAGAATGTTGACAAAGTAATTATCGAGGACGTGTTTGAACCTGAGATAATACACAAGAATAAGAACATCCCAAGTTCTAATCATATTCTTTGTGAACCTCAAGAATTTGAGGAAGCTATGTATGGTTCTTTCAAGTCTCACATGAAAAAGGAAGAACCGGTGAAAACTAAATCAGTAAAGGCAAAGAAGTCAGATAAACCAAAGAATTCTGATGAGGACTTAATGCAGTTTGTTAATCCTCCGGTGAAAACTAAATCAGTAAAGGCAAGCTGTTTTCTTTGCGGTCAACATGGTCATGTAATGAGGAATTGTAGTCAGAAGAACCATCAGAATCTTCATCCTTTTATCAAGGACCACTCTAAGCCAGTTCCTTTGGTAAAAGAGATTTTGAAACGACCTGTGTCGTATGCTGATGATACTCATATTATGTTCTCTAATGTGAATCCTCGAAAGGTTATTCATTTTAATGAGACACATGGTCAGGTAAAACCAAAGTTTGTCCCACATGAGCCAATTTGTAGGAACACGAATTCAAACATTGTTCAAGCAGCTTACTTAAGATGAAAGTCTAGGAAGCCGGTAACTTATTCACAAGTGGCTGAACAACAGTTGAATTCCGTTAAAGTTAATGATCAAAGAGAAAACCAAAAGGTGCCCAATACTGAGGCCTGGGCTGCCTTTTTGAACTAATCATCTTTATTTTGTGTGTAGGGTACATCCAAGACTATGTCTGGTGAAAACTGGATAATGGATAGTGGATGTTCTAGTCATATTACTGGGAATCTCGACCTATTAACCAACGTGAGAAATATTCAAGGGGGTTATGTGGCATTTGCTGGGAATTATGGGGGCATGATTACACAAGAGGGTGAAGTTTCAAATGGTCATATTTCTTTTGAGAAAGTAAATTACTGTGATAAAGTGGATCATAACTTATTAAGTGTATCGCGGATTTGTGATAAAAAGTACACAACGATATTTACTGACAAAGAATGTCTTATCCTGAAACCGGGTTATGTTATTCCTGAGGAAATGGTTGTCATGCGATCACCACGATCGAATGATATTTATGTCTTAAACATGATCTCTAAGATATCTACATCTATCGAAACATGTTTTGTCTCGAAAGCAACCGAGAAAGACTCGATTCTATGGCATCGTAGAATGGGTCACATACATGTTAGAAAGATGAATTATTTGATGGCTAATGATTTAGTGGAAGGTGTCTCATTGAAGAATTTTAAATTATCCGATCACTGCGTTGCATGCAAAAAGGGCAAGCAGAAGAACAAGAAGACACATCCTTCGAAATTATTGAATTCCATTAATACTCCTCTTGAACGACTTCATATGGATTTATTTGGTCCTGTGAATCGTGCGAGTATTTCTGGGGATTGGTATTGTCTTGTGGTGACTGATGATTATTCAAGATACTCGTGGGTGTTATTTATGAGTTCGAAAGATCAAACACCGGTTTTGGTATAAAACCTTATCACCAAGATAGAGTCACTTTACAAACAAAAGGTGAGGAGAATCCGAAGTGATAATGGTACTGAATTCAAAAAAACTGTATTGGATTTCTTTTGTGTTCAAAAAGGAATTCATCGAGAATATAGTGCACCTTATGTACCTCAACAAAATGGTGTTGCTGAACGAAAGAATCGAACCTTGATTGAAGCTGCACGTACAATGCTCGCTGACTCTAAACTTCCTGTCCAATTCTAGAATGAGGCGGTGAATACAGCTTGCTATACTCTTAATCAGGTTCTAACCGTTAAAAGACTCAAAAAGACAAGTTATGAGTTATTGAATAATCGAAAATCTAACTTAAAGTACCTGGAACCTTTTGGATGTCCGTGTACAATGTTGAAGAAAGATGCGGGTAAATTTGAAGAAAAAGCTATCGAAGGGTATTTCTTGGGATATGCATCTCCAAAGAAAAAGGTATTCAAATTTACATCCGGTTGTGTTCAAGAGTGGTACCATGTGGACTGTCAAAAGTACACAACTCCTCCTCAAGGGAAAGGTCCCGATTGGATGTTTGACTATGATAGTTTATTTAATTCATTTACTCCATCAACTGAACACATAGACGAAGACCTGGTTAGAGCATACTTTGAAGATCATTTGGCAATTCCAAGATTTTCAAGTTCTAATGATGTTGAAGCTCAACCTGATGCTCCAACTGAGGAACCACAAGTTGCTTCTCCAGTTGCTATCGATAATGTTTCCACTTCTTCTGATGATGATCAAGCTGAAGATCAAGTTATTGAACTTGACAGTGATAATGTTTCATCTCCTGAACTTGGTGAACATTACACTAACTTATTTGATAATGTCGTTTTTCATGAGAATCCCACAATTCGGATTCATGGATATCATCCACAGGAAAATGTCATTGGAGAACTTGATGTGGGCGTTCGTACACGTCATCAAGTTGCTTCGTCAAGTGATAATAACGTATTGTGTGCATATGCTGATTTACATTCATCGGGTATTGTAAATCTTTCAAAATTCACTTGCTTTCTATCTCAAGTTGAGCCAACGACGGCTCGTAAGGCACTTGAAGATCCTTCTTGGGTAGAAGCTATGCAAGAAGAATTACAGCAATTTGCACGTTTGGATGTTTGGGATTTAATAGACAAGCCTGCTAGAGTCAAGAAAGCGATTCTGACTAAGTGGGTATTTAAATGTAAGAAAGACGATCGAGGGGTGATTGTCAGAAACAAGGCACGTCTAGTGGTGCAAGGTTTTCATCAGCAAGAGGGTAATGATTAAACAGAAGTATATGCTCCAGTTGCAAGATTAGAGTTGATTTGAATCTTCCTGGCGTATGCGGCTTATAAGAATATCAAGGTCTATCAAATGGATGTTAAAAGCGCTTTTCTCAATGGTGAACTACACGAGGAAGTGTTTGTTTTACAGCCACCTGGTTTTGAAGATCCTGATTATCCGGACCGAGTTTAACGATTAAACAAGGCCCTGTATGGTCTACATCAAGCCCCGAGAGCTTGGTATGGCACGCTTGCCGACCATCTGACTCATAACGGCTTCAAACGAGGGATTGTCGACTGCACTTTATTTCATAAAACTGTTGGTGACGATATTCTCCTAGGTCAACAAACGATACATTATGTAAGGAGTTCGAGAAGTCCATGCAAACAAAGTTCGAGATGAGTTCGTTGGGAGAGATGAATTTCTTTTTAGGGTTGCAGGTTCACCAGTCTGCTAACGGAATCTTTATTCACCAGACTAAGTATGTGAACGACGTCTTGAGCCGATTCAAGATATCTGCCGGAAAAATCCCTTCTACTCCTCTTCCAGTGGGTCACAATTTATCACCGGATGAATTGGAGGATATCGTTGATCCTACCCTCTATCGTGCCATGATAGGTTCTTTAATGTATCTAACGGCTTCTCGCCCTGATATTATGTTTGCTGTTTGTCTTTGTGCTAGGTTTCAAGCAAGTCCACGAGTGACTCACCTAGCTACGGTCAAGAGAATTCTTCAGTATTTAAGGGGAAATCCAGACATCGGGTTGTGGTACCCCAAGGATGATACTTTTGATCTTACTACTTATTCAGACTCGGACTATGGAGGTTGCAAGATCAACTTCAAATCAACGACTGCTGGATGTCAATTTTTAGGAAACCGGCTTGTTTCCTGGCAGTGTAAGAAGCAGACAACGGTCTCCACTTCAACCTCCGAAGCTGAGTATGTTGCAGCCTCGAGTTGCTGTTCCTAGGTTTTGTGGATACAACAACATCTCCGCGACTACGGTTTAAAGTTTCTTACTACTCCTATTCTGAGTGATAATTCTGCTGCAATTTCTATCACAAAGAATCCCGTACAACATTCGAAAACAAAACATATCGAAATTTGATATCACTTTATACGGGATTGCTTTGAGAAGAAGTTGATTGACCTTGAGAAAGTACATACTGACTTTCAGAAAGCCGATCTGTTTACCAAAGCTTTTGACAAAATGCGTTTTCATTTTTTACTTGGTTTAAACGGATTGAAGACCCTCGCTGATATCCTTAAACAAGGATGACTATCTTTATTTTATGTCATTTTTCTTTTAAAATTTATTTTGGTTTTAGGGGGTGAAAATCTAGAAAATACAAAAAGATTGTGTTTTTCGTTTGTATAGATAAAATCCAAAAACATTAAAAATTCCTAAAAAATCCAAAAAGATTGTTTTCTTTTCTTTAATGTTTTCCTTTTAAAATATTTTGAAAAACCAAAAACATTATAAAATTTGAAAATTCAAAAAGAATGTATTTTTCAGTTTGTACAGAAAAATCCGAAAATTCAAAAAAGACTGTGAAGTTTATTTTGTTTATGAGAAAATTGAAAAAAACAAAAATATTGTGTTTTTAAAGTATGTATAGAGAAAAACTAAAAAGATTTTTGCATATGTTTGCTGAAAATTATGTCAATTATCTACATTTGAAGGACATGTACTAGTAAATGTTTGGTCCTGACATTTACTTGTAAATGATCAGGTTAGCCATTTACCTGATAATGGAAAATAGTTGGGGCATTCGTTATGCGGTTTTAGATTATTTTCTCGCTGAAAATTATGTCGGTTATTTAAGTTTGTGAAGCATGTTTGCATGTCTTGGTCCTATTATTCTCTTGTTGAATTGATAGAACAGCCATTTATTTATAGACTTAAGTTAACTGGGATGATTAAATTTATCTTTATTTTGTTTTTATGCTCCTCAAAATTTTGAGTTTATGAAGCAAAAAGAGAAAATGATAGTACATTGATTATCTTGACCCCAAGTCCAGTAAAAAGTAAGCTTAAAAGACTGTGTGCTTAATCATTGGTGTATTGGTAGGTCTTAAACCAAACCGGTAGAGTAAAGTAAGTGATATAAACCTAAAGAAAAGCCGAATTGAAAGAGGTGTTAGTCTCTAGCAAAAGTCTCGGTGAGGATGGCAGAAATGTAATAACCAGTCATACTCAAGCCTTATAGTTGTTGATCTCCAAAAATATAATAAAGAAAATAACAAGCGTTAGGATTCTGGACACTGTGAGTCTTTATGCGGTTTAATCATCTGGGTATTCATAAACATGAATATTTCATTCGCTTTTAGAGCAAACCCAAAGTCATTAAACTTGATCGCTTATGTACTTTGTACAATCTAAATTACTGACTTGATCAAAATCCGTTGTTAGTCATACATTTGTTCCTCCCTTGCGCGCGTCTTAATACCATTAAGAAACGGACCCCAGGGGATACAATGTATGTAAGCCGACAGATGGACTCGTGCATACTCACTCACAGTAAAGGAAACTTGATGCATTGCTCAAAATTTCACAATTGGTATCAAAGCAGGAGCTGCTCTCGATACTTCGATTAAGGTATGAATCTGAGTTTTTCGTGTTTTTCGTGTTCTTCGGGTTTTGGTCAGATCTGGAGTAATTTAGTGTGTTATTGATGGATTTGTTGGTGAATTCGTGTTTATTGATGGAAGAGGAAACTTCCTGTGTAATTTGGTGTTAATTTATGGTGTATTGAGTGATTCACCATGGAAGAGCATGTTAACTTTTGATTCGGTTTATGATGATTTAGTGGTTGTTAAGTTAATTGGATAATGGATTTGTGTTTATTATTGAAATCCGCATGTTTCTGTGGATTTTTGTGGTTAATTATGGTGTATTGAAGGTTTTGCCATGAAAGAGCATGGTTTCGGGTTGATTTATTTGGTGATAGATTAGTGGTTGTTAAGTTAAATGGTTGATATATTCGGAATCGTGATGAAAATCCGGGTGTTCGGGTAGAATTTCATGATTTATGATGGTGTTTTGATGATTTCACCATGGATGAAGGTAAAATTTCCAGATTCCGGCCAGATCTATGATTTTCCGGCCAAGTAACAGTATTTTCCGGCGAATTACGTTTTTCCGGCGAACACCTCAGATCCAACCACCTGATTCGTTATTACTGTAGCCGATTCGTTACAGGAGTCTAACGAATTACTGTAGCAATTCGTTATGGAAATTTTTAACGAATTAAGTTAATTCGTGAAGGTAATTCGTTAAGGAAAATGTAACGAATTAAGGCAATTCGTGAAGCTGATTCGTTAAGTTCAAAATAACGAATTAAGGAGATTCGTTAAGTTAATTCGTCATGGTAATTCGTTAAGTTAATGATAACGAATTAGAGTTACTTCGTTAAGTTAATTCGCTAAGGTATTGGTAACGAATTAAGCAAATTCGTTAATGTGGATGACGAAGTGGAGTTCTTAACGAATTGAAGACCATTCGTGTAACTGTTATAACGAATGAGGTTTCTTTTAACGAATTAGAGTTGGTAATTATAACGAACTGATTGATTGACGAATGGGGAGCACGAACTAAGTTAACGAATGGGGTGTATATCTATAACGAATTAGAGAGGCAAGCAATTTGTTAAAAAAAAAAAATTCTTGCGCGTATTTTTTCCTGAATGCTCCTCGTAAGTGAGATTTCATTTTTGAAAATTTTGGCGTTAATATTTACTTTTTGAAAAATTTCGATGAATTTTTGGCGGGAAAATCGGAAAAATTTTCTTAATCGAAATTTTTCTAGGATGTTCCTAACGTATTGGGTACTCTTCTCTCAAATTTTGGTAATATATTTTCCGGCCGACTGTTTATGCATTTCGCCTGGCCGAGGGGGAGATCTCGTGTAATTTAAGGAGGAGTGTGTTTGTTTGTGAACCTTGAAGATTATTTAAGACCTTTCCGAATTTGTCAAGAAAAGGGGGAGATAAAACTTTCATTTGAGATTATTTGGCTTGTATCTTCCTACATTTGGAAGGTTTCTTGAAAAATTACTGCATTTCGGGTGGTAATTCATGCTTACAAAGCTACGTTTGACTGAGTTCAAGACTGCAGTTGTTTTTCGATTGGTGATTGATTTGTTCAAAGATTGAAACCTGACTATGTGGGATACGAGTGTCTGTTCGTTTACTTATTTCTGAGGGACTTGATCCTGACTATGTTGGCTATGAGTATACGGCGGATTACTTCTGTTGAGGGGGACGATTCTCGAACGTGTTGATCTTATTGAAGAATATACGAGTCTTGTCATTAGACTGAAGAATTTGATCATTTGGGGTTTATTAATGGAGGTTGGAACTCTGAATCTTATGATGCCCAACCATTAGTGCATCTTTGCGAATGAGATGTGAAAGAGCTTCAAAGAGTTATTTGGGATAAACGTTATCAAGAAAGGGAAAACCGAAGTGAAAGATGTTGAATAATCGAGTTGTTCATGAAGATGTGTAACGAGGTTAAACTTAAAGATATGTTTTTCTTTACCGGTGCTGACGGATAGCTGATGACTTGTTGCTGATTGTTGAAAGATTGAACCATATCATACGCCAATGGATGATCGGGATGATCTCCAAGAGTTGCTCACATTGAGGGGGTGATCTAATATGAGAAGCTACAAGTTGTTGGTTTGCTGAAAAGATTTAAAGATTGTCCGTCTACACAAGCCCGAAAATCATCAGTCAAGGGGGTGTCTGTTAGTGCACGTTTTGTGATTGGTGATTTGCAATTAAAGTATTCGATAACTAAGGAAAAGGGGGTGTATGTTAGTGCACGAAATTGTTGTCCGTAGCATTCGAATAAGTTATACATAGTCTAGTCTTTATATTTAATGTAAATTTAATGTAAATGGAATATTGCCTATAAATAGGCATATCCATGCTCATTTGTAGGTGTACATATTTAGAGAGAGATCTAGATCTAAGTGAATGCTCTCCATAACTTATTATGTAATTATACATTATTTATCAATAAAGTATTGTATTTAAAGTATTTTAGATCTTGTTTATAATCGTTGTATCGTATTAGCGGCTAGATCCATAACGGGTATCACGGTATACCTTCCTTCACGCGGATCCAACAAGAAATTCACAGGAGCCTCTTTTTTGCCGAGATTCCCGCCCGTTTTAACACATCACAAAGGACATCCCTAACCAATTCATGTCTATATTTAAACCCCGGGAGTTCTTTGAAATGAACCGCGTGTTCACCAAAATTATCTAAACAAACCTTACGGCAGACCGGGCAGGGCTCATCAACTGGGAACAAGGGGATCATTAAACGATATTTAAGAATGTCTCGATACTCCACTACTGACATGTGCTGGCCTAACCCTTCGATGGGAGTGACAGTCAAAAAGTCTTGAGCATGAGGAGCCTAAAGACATTCTAGGACAGCTCTCTGACGAGAGGACATGCCAATCTTTTATCCCTAACTTTGGACGATTTTAGTATAAAGGGCACTCGCCAAAGCATTTTGGGCTTTAGGAGGGTAGTGTCCTTATTAGCGAACCCGCCAAGATCAAGATCGGGAATATAGTTATGCAAATAATCCATCGCGCAAAATCAGAATATAAACCATCAACACCACAATCACGCAGAATGTGGTTCTGTAATTTCCAAGATTGTGCTCTCGAGGCTACAAAGCATAGGTGGAAACTTCCTCAGCTGAATATAACCCTAAACCACAAAATGGATAGGGGGGGAGGCTAGTCTCCATTGAAAATCCCCAAAAAAAACGGATCCCCACATACCACAATATCCTCAATCGTCGCACGAAGCCCTTTGTCAAAAACAGAGACAGCTTCCTTAACAAACATAGGCTGACATGTTTGGAGTCCGAACAACAACTTAGCCACCCCCATACATGAGCGAAGCAAGAGAAGCTCACATTGAGGGTCACGCAGGCGAGTAAGACATCTCATTAGTTCCACAGCTCTTGAAGCTCTGGCAATGGCCAAACTACTGATAAACCCAACGTCTCGGCTAACCGCACCTCCAAGGAGTTTTATCCCTAACTCCGGTCTCCCAATCCCGATAGGAAATAAACCTACTTTTGCCTTTACCCCATTGCACGATAGCCAAAATACTTCGGTCTTTTTAATATTAAGCTCAAGCCCCAAACTTGGCCCCTTGGATCTACTAATATCCAAAGCTTTAGCCACTTTAATGGTATCTCCTATAATCGTGCCATCATCTAAGTACCATGCATGAAAAAGGAACTTGCAACTATCTCGTACTTGATGAATGAGGGGATGTAAAGCTAATGCAAAGAGAAGGGGTCCTAAAGGATCGCCTTGTTGAACCCTATTAGTTGACTGGATACAATCATTCCCTACATAAAGCCTAATCGGTTGCCCGTAAAGAAAATTAACCCATAGGGAAATAGACGGGCATCTGGCACGAACTTCCTATAGGATTGTGGTCCTATCCACCAGGTTGAAGGCATTAGAAAAATCTACTGTAAGCAAAGCCAACAACCCATCAGAGTAAAACATGTTAAGAAATCTATTTGTGCTATGAAGCACCGCCTCCGTTCCACACGGGATCCCCACCCCGAATTGAAAATCACCAAGGTATTTTGCCATCTCTTTCCCAACACTCCTCATAGCCACTTTGGATACAAGACTTCTCTAAATCGCGCCAATGGCAATAGGCCTAACCCCATTGCCGGGCTTAAGCAGTGGCGTTAGGGGGGCCGAATCCACAAACTCCGCCAAATCAACAGGGCATCTCCCCCCTAACCACAAGTTAACCACATCAGTGATATCCATAGGCAACCCCACGGCAATCGCGGATCCTTCCCCACATAGGGCATACAATATATGTTGGGCCCTAAGCCCATCTCTACCACAAGAAGTCCCTTTAGGAAAAGATTTAATACACCCTAGAACACTTTCAACGTCCACAACCAAAGGGGCCACCGAGAGTAAGGCCTAAGGAAAAGCGGGCGGGGGAAAGTTGGGATGCTTATCAAAAGGCCCGATTTGCTTATTAAAGGCCCAATTCTAAACATCTTGCTTACGTTCAAGTTTACATATATCTTACCCAATAAGGCTCGATTTTCCTTAGTATTAAATCCTAGGGCAAACCGACCTCAAAAACTTAACCTTTAACCTAAAGCGTACCTTTTTGGTTCACTTCTAGCTTCGAGTTTAGATTCAACACGTGAATCTAGACGTGTTTCTTGTTGTTTGATGATGCTCGAACACGAAATCCAACCTTTCTTCAGCTTGGATCTAGGTCCGAAATGATGAGAGTGTTTTGTGTGTGTTTTGGAGGCTGGATGTAGGAATGAGGGTTTTAGAGTTTTAAGGAGGGTTTAGGGTGTTTATATACCCCTAGCCTATGGACCTAAGGCTTATCATCCCTTATTTCATCATTATTGTCCAAACTCACACTCTATTATTTTTATTTAACTTAACTAAATAATAACACACCATTAAGTAAATAAAATTCTTTTATTTATTATTATCAAAAGTAGGATGTTACATACACGGTGCCAGAATCATAATTAAAGTTAATAGACTAGTTACGTTACAACAATTTATAAAATTCACTAGGGTGATAATTATTTTATTACGCTATGTTTTACAACGGTAGTTATAAATGTGTAGCGTAATTAAGATTACGCTACATGGCATAATTACCTTATCTAAGAGAATGTCATGACGTTTTCCCTTTGATTTGTTTGCATCACACCGAATTTCCAGTTTGCACTTAATCCGGATCAAAAAATGAGTGTTTTTATGTATTTATGAAAATCTAACATCGCGATTGATTTGAGTGTGTTTGTGAGTTCCGGTAATAATCTTAAATTATAAAATGTACTATTTATAGTTTGAACTAAACAGATTGAATACTACTTTTAATTATTAAAATTTCCTTCAATTTGTATGTCATTTACATTAGTTAGGCATCCAATAAATATCATCAAAACTTATATAGGCATTATAATCAATTCATTTGATTGGTTTATATAAAGACACGTATTATACGAAATGCTAACTTAAGATCGTAAGAATTATAGTAAATTGCGGTTTTCGTCTTGTGATTTGTTTAAATATGTGGTTTTAGTCCAAGATTTTCAAGTTTACGATTTTCGTTCATGTGGTTTCATTTCACTTGCAATTAAACTCGACCCCACTAACCCTGTTAAGTCTGGTCGTTAAACCCATCAGCGTGCCCCTCATGTTAGGGGCAGTTTTGTCATTTTTCTTCCAAATACACCTCAACCCGTCATGTGAGAGAGCTTGCGAATTACACTACGTGAATATTGACCTCAGCCACACGAAAAAAGTGTGGCCGTAGGCCTTTAGCCACACACATTTGGTTCAGGTCATATGTGGCCAAAGGTCGCGACACCGTGGGTATGATATGACCACACACAGTTTTTGGTGGCCTTATGTGGTAATAAGTGTGGCTAAAGGGTACAGGCATTAGTTGCTGGCCATCAAGAAGCCTCTCCAATAAGTGTGGCTAAACGGTAGAAAATGGCCACATGAGTATTTACTATGAATGACCATTGCACGTATATAGCCACATGAATTAATGTTTCAGCCACATGAATTTTATAATAATGTGGCCAATAGGGTTGTGTTAAGCGTGCATTGTGACCTATACCGTGTGGATATAGCAAAACAATGGCCACTTAAATTTAATAATAGTGTGGCTAATTATATTAAATAGATACTAGATATTACGTTAAAAGTGGCTAAATATATTTACTTGCCACTCAAAAACTCCTTTGTAGATTATAGTGTGGCCATTGTCTTACCGTTTGTCACACAAAATGTTTTTCCTAATATAAAGTGTGGCTATTGTAAAACTTTTTGTCACATATAGTGAAGTATTGTGTGGCTAATCATAACTTATAGACACTGGAGGCTATTGTAAATGTGGCTAAAAATGTTAACATGCTAGTCAAAAACTCTTTTATAGTTTGTGGTGTGGCCATTGTCTTACCGTTTGTCATACATATTGCTTTTCCTAATTTAAAGTGTGGCTATTGTCAAACTTTTCGTCACACATAGTGAGGTACTGTGTGGCTAATAATATCATATAGACACTAAAGGTTGTTGTCAATGTGGCTAAAAATGTGAAGTTGTCACTCAAACACTCTTTGGTGGTGTGGCCATTGTCTTACCGTTTGTCACACATAATGCTTTTCCTAATTTAAAGTATGGCTATTATCAAACTTTTTGTCACACATAGTGAGGTATTGTGTGGCTAATAATATCATATAGACACCAGAGGTTGTTGTCAATGTGGCTAAAAATGTGAAGTTGCCACTCAAACACTCTTTTGTTGTTTGTGGTGTGGCCATTGTCTTTACCGTTTGTCACACATAATGCTTTTCCTAATTTAAAGTGTGACTATTGTCAAACTTTTCGTCACACATAATGAGGTACTGTGTGGCTAATAATATCATATAGACACTGGAGGTTGTTGTCAATGTGGCAAAAAATGTGAAGTTGCTACTCAAACACTCTTTTGTTGTTTGTGGTGTGGCCATTGTCTTTACCGTTTTTCACACATAATGCTTTTAAAGTGTGGCTATTATCATACTTTTCGTCACACAAAAATGTTTATGTTATGGCTAATGGTCATTTATAGACTCTAATTTTTGTAATTTTAGGTACTTTTGGCCACACCTATTTAATGTGTTCTATGTGGCCAAATTGTGTGTAATTAGGCAATATATAATTTTTTTTATTTTTTGTGCAGTAATATAAAACAGCTATAAGCAAGCATGACAAAACAAAATTAGAAACAAATTATATGTAACGATTCCGGCAAAATCAGGTATACCCTAACCGGTATATACTATTTATGTGTTATTTAATAATGATTATGTGAACTATGATGCGTTTATACAAGTATGTATGATTCATAGTACGAATTATACTCGAATATACAGTTAATCGTATTGGAAATACGATTAACCGATTAACGGTTATTGAAGCCCGAACGATCGGGGATTGCATTATAGACGAAATATATAATATTTAGTGATGTTTGCAAAGTATTAAAGCTTCGGGATAAGTGAATTAAAGCACAGAAAAAGGATTTCGATTTAATGATACGTCGGTACGTTAAACGAAACCTTTAATACCAAACCAAGCAAGAGACGATCGATCAAGCCGAAAAAGATGCACAATTATTAATACTATGATGTTTTAAGTTAATAAATGTCATGGTTTAAATTTTTAAATTGGTTTTATATAAATTTCATTTTTAAGCCGAAAAAACGACCGTTTTAGCCTCGTTTTAAGCCGAATTAAACGTTTAACCGAAAAACGAACTGAACCAGATTATCCAAAACATTATCCGGATTTCGAGAATCCAAATATGTGGTTGAAAATGGAGAGGTGGGTCCCACCCCACCCTCCTTGACTTCCGATCGGACTTAATGTCCACACCCCCTTTATCATTTTCTTTTTTCACAAACACAATCCATCAATATTCATTTTCTCTCAAGTTCTTGAACCAAAACCCGAGACCCTAGCAAGAAAAACCAAGGTAAAGATCGTGTTATGTACGTGTTTATGTTCGTTTCTTGAGTTTTCTTGCAAGGAAATGAGGTTTCCAAGTGAAAAAGGGTGAAAACCCGAGATGGAACCGATTCTTGCATGATCAAGTGATGTATACGGGTTATACAAGGGATCTTGGTCCAAGAAAGGAGTTAACCGAACCAAAAACGAATTTTTACGGTTAAATCTTTGTTTTTAAAGCATAACCGAAACCATGAAAGAAATGGCTTGATTGTGGGTGTAACTTGCTTGGTGTGGTGTTATTGTGCTTGTAGGTGTTGTATCTAGTTGCTAGCAAAGGCTAGAAAGCGAGATTCTTGCGGTTTGAAGCTAGAAACTCAAGGTAGTTCGGTTTTGTGTGATGTTTGTATTTTTTGACCGACTATGATACGTGTAGAGTTAGGTCATGAAATTTTACAGAGATATTAGATATATGAAAATATGAGTCCTGTGAATTTTTGGTAATTTTTGGACAAAGGATGAATATTTGGTGAATTTAATGCTCGGTTTTGGCCAAAAATGGTGAAAAATAGTTAATTATCATGACAAATTCTGGAAAATTTCAGATAAGCTTTTTATAACATGTATAAGTCACACACAAAATTTTAGGTCCGTTGGAGAAGTCTAAGTAGGCTTTCCGGTTAAACGAGTTCTAGGGTTTTCTAGTTCGGTTTTAGTGAAAATGGCATTTAAAAAGGGATTTTGGTTCTGAAAAAATTACAGGGGACTATAGAGATGGCAGGGGTCATCCAGGAAAAATTTGGGATTTTTCTAAGATCGTTTGGTATTTACGACATATTTAGTGTTTAAATGGTGTTTAAAAATAGATAAATAAATGTTAAATATAAAAATTAATTCTGGAAATATTTTTATTAAATTCCCCACTGTCAAAAAGTGATTTGTGCAAAATTTCAAGATCCGAGACTAAACGGATAATTATTTGTGCTAAAACAAACTTTTAAAGCTTAAAACGCGTAAACCGGTAAAGTTCGCATAAGCGAGCTGACTGATGTATAAAAACCCTAAAAATGAACTATTTTCATATAATTGAGTTAAACAAGTAAAAATGAATCATCCGAAAATAATTCGGATGATTTGAGTGTTATTAACATATTTAACAGTTTCCGGTACGATAATGACGGAAACGGGTCCCGCGGCCAATCGGGACATCTAAACCGAGCCCTAATTTCACAACTTAGTTAAATTATCAATTAACAACTATTTTCGGGTCGTGTGTGACCAAACTCATTTTTGAAACATAAAAATGGATAACCGTGCTAGGCACGCAAAACGGGAAAAATGACTAATAGTAAATCTGACTAGTGAACTCTACACGATATCACAATCTGAGTCCGGTGAAGTGTTTCTGGGTTAACATTGCCCCCAGAACGGGTACAGTACTGGGTTAACTGTGTCCCCAGATGTACCGGTTAACACGGTTAAAGTTATGTTAATAGTGATTGTATAGTAACGAACTTAGGGATCGTATTACAGATTTGGACTAGTAGCTGGAGTGTTGTATTACTAATTTGCCTACGATAAAGTGAGTTTCACGAGCCCCTTTTTCTGAATTGTTTTTAAATAATTTCCCGGGGCGGAAAGCATGTTGTTATGAAATTGTTTAAATACATACTGAACGCATGGATTGCGTGGGTTTATATATGTTTTATTGTACGGGAATCGTACGGAAATGTACTAAGATGGTAATTGTCTGAGTTGCTAACATTCTAAGGCCCCGGAACACGAGTGATTTACTGAAAGCCGGTAGAGTGTGGATAGTACTATTGGTCTGACAAACCCAACTGGTCCGGCATGGATTTGCTGATGTTTCCCAGCCAGTTGCACATGTCTATTTTGTTGATATTTATTTTGCTATGTAATGTTAGACATAGCGGTTTGGGGCAGTTCCGTGGACGGGGGATATGTCACGGGCCCGTGGGCGGGGGATATGCCACGGGGGTTGTGTGTGATAGTCAGAGGTTTCACTTGTGGGCTCAGCATAATTACATTGCTAATATATGATTATTATAATGATTTGTCACGGTTGTTTAAATTAGTGAAACTCACCAACTATTCGTAGTTGACCCGTTTTCTTTACATGCTTTCTAGGTACTCCCAAACTGGAGTAAGTGCTACATGCTTGATGATGCTTGCTATTTGTGGAAGTTTAGTGATCATTTTGTATTAAATATGATTATGTAATGTTGGTAAAACTTATGTGCTATCGCCTAGACGGGAACTAAACTCGGAACAATGTAATATGATATAAATTAATGTAGTGGTGTTTTCTTTATAAGCAATGTTGTTCATATCAGATGTGTCTGTTGCATCCCGTTTACGTTTCCGCTGCGGTTACGGGGTGTTACATTATATTAACAATAATATTCACTTAAGCAAATGTATATGCAAAATATCTTACAAAATACAAAAATAACGACTACCTAAGGCGTCTGTTTTTTGGCACTGCTCCTTGTCTTCTGTTTGGTCACCCTGTCTATCGTTGTGTACTTTGCCTTTGGCTTCTTGCCATCTCTGTCTGGTTCTTTTGAGGATGGGAGTGGTGGTAGCTGGAACAACAGAATATGAAAAAGAAATATGTATAATTAATGTCGTATTTTGTAATTGAATAGAACAAAATAGTAGGCCTGCAGACGAACATAACATTCGTTTAACTGTTCGTGAACCTTTCGTCTGGAAGTTCGTTTATGTTCGTTTATCTTTGTTCAATTACGTGAGTTTAGATTATAAAAAAACGAACATAAACGAACACAAGTGTTCATTTTTTAAACTAAATGAAAATGAACATAGATATTTGTTCGGTTAAGTTAAAAGGGAACAAACCTCCTGGTCACATAAGATTAGGTATTCTGGCCAAGCAACAAAAGAACCACGTGTGTTGCCAACAGTCACAATTTCACCTGCCTCACAAGGAATAATTGCTTGTTCCTTTATGACTTCATCAATACTAACTTTATAGCAACCCTCTGGGATTGCTTTTCCATGCAACTGTTGTGGAACCGGTGACCAATAAACTTTACCATTTGCCACCTTGTTACGCTTGTCATGCACACACAAACGACACTCATACACCTATAAACCAGCATGTGAAATTAAGATGGCTTAGTTGAAGTCAATATATAAGTACATACCCATGTTGGTGGGAAATTAACAATGTTTCGCGCAGTACATACCATTATTTCAGCATGTGGGGAAGCTTCATCCGTAGATACATCAACTTTTCTTTTGCGGCTTCTCCGTTTTACCTAAAAACCATTCAATGAATCAATCAACAATTAAAGGAAAAACTGAAATTACCAAATACTTACTGATGGTTTTTTCGATCAGTTACTATCCGGAGTGTGGTGTAGTTGTGTTGATGCTTGGTCAACCTTGTTCTCTACAGGCTTCATTGGTAATATAACAGAAATTGGAATTGTTAGGACTTATTAGGTTATAAAATATAAAAACTGAAACTGCCAAATACTTACTGATGTCACACTATGGGGATCGACTACCGTTTGGTCAACACTTTTTTCCACAGACTTGGCCTGCAATTCGGTATATAGAAAATGAGCACACTCACATTGGAAACGAATTATAAAGAGTACTGAAATTGTCAAATGATTACTGATGTCGCGATATGGGGAGCGGGTACCGTTTGGTCAACACTTTTTTCCACAGACTTGGCCTGCAATTCGGTAATAGAAAATGAGCACACTCACATTGGAAACGAATTATAAAAAGTACTGAAATTGTCAAATAAGTACTGATGTCGCGATATGGGGAGCGGGTACCGTTTCGACAACTATTTTATCCGCAGACTTGGGCTACAATTAACTTATGCAAAATCAGCACACTCACATGGAAAGTTAATTATTAAAACAAATCAATCAAACTGTCAAATGGTTACCTGAGAAGCGGATTCTTGTTGCACAGCCTCACCTGAGGTTAAGATGTTTCCCACAGAACTGGCCTACAAATCAATTTATTAGGTTATGGAAAATGAAAAATCACATGGAAAGTTGTAATAAACAAAGAAACTGTCAGATACTTACCGGTGCTGGCATTTTATTTTGCGCCACAGCACTAGTACTTTGGTTAGAACCAACCTGGTTGGGAACAGGATTTACCTACGAATTGTGACAAAAACAGTGCCAATTATGTATGTCGAATGCATTAATAATATGTAGCATACGTCACTTACTTGACTTGCCGACATTTGCGACAACAATCCTTCGAGATGTCTGAACCTGGCCTCAAATGCTAATTGTTCCTTCTCACGGCTTGCTAGCATAGCACTCGTGGATTCAAGTAGAGTCGTCAACCTGTTCACCACTTCATCTCTTTGCACCGCCTCATACTCAAGTTGGGCAATCTGTTGCCTAAACGAGCCATTTACCCGACTCACACCCCAATATTTACCTGTTGTCAATCCGTACCCAATCCCTTTTAAAAACTCACCTTTCTCTTTGCCAAGCACTAAGGTGACGGCATCTGTGCACGGTTCAAGTGTCAGGGCTCCGGAGGCGATCTCCTCCTCATGCTGAGCCTGCAAGAAAACAAATATTATAATACACTTGTAACACACTTATTTATCCACATAAAGTGTTGAGACAAGTTATATAGACTCAAGTTTTTTGACACCAATATAAGGCAATGAATTGACTTTAACATGATTTAAAAAGTTTAATACTAAAACATACTAATTTGGTTGCCACGCCTTCGACAACAGCATTCTTGTATGCACCATCTTTGTCCCCCCTTCCTTTCATCCACATTAATGCACGGCCGGGGAACTCATCCGGTCCAATTTTCTTCTTTTTGACCTTGTAAAATATCCAAGAGAAAGCATGTGACGGTCATGCGTTAGACACATAACCAACAAACCATTGAACTAGAGAGAAAGCAGCTGACGGTGATTACCAGTTTCTCTAGAAGGTAGGTATAACCCCCTCGTCCCATATGATGATCAAAAACATTCTTTGCTCGAGCTCCCTTTGATGAAGCCGATTTTTTCTTCAACCACACATTATAATCATTTCATTATATTTAAACAAAAAACATAAACCATATATAGTCGATCAAAATATGTTTGCAGAGTAGAGGATTTATACCAGAAACAGCTCTGATTGTGTGTACTCAACGAAGCGATCCCAGTCTTCTTGCCTAATCATCGTCCTGTGTCCCTTGGGTATCGCCTTCAGCTTCAGAGGTTTACCGATGTTCGGAATAATGTATTTGGTATACATTTTTCTTTTGAAATCCCGAAGAAGGTGTCCGAGCCAATTCATCACAGAAGGCCTGTGAGACGCCTCAATCTCAAAATATTTCTGCATAATATAATACAATAAAGGTAAATTACTTCTCAAAATATAAAATGCACAAATAAAAATTAAGAATAACTGTTATTTGTTCCCTCAGTTTATCTCTAAGCTCCTTGTGACCTCCCTCCAACTTAAATGTCTCAAGCCAACTATTTCCCTTACAACATCCCCTAAAAAACTTGCAAACTTTGATCTGTTTTGGCCAGTGAACCTACCCAGATTATCAAACTCCACTGCCAGTTTGACACCACCAGAGTTTGCATATTGGGTACGCAGCTTAGGTAACCTCGTCAACCCCCTTGTAAGTTTTTCGTAGTAGCAAAACTGTTGAGGGGTTCGATAGCCTCCAAACTGTTGAGGGGTTCGATAACCATCGTCCCTATAACCTCGTCTGCTTGACCGTCGTCGTCGTTGGCTTCCTCGCTGGAGTAGCCTTCAAAGTCGTCTGATTGAGCGTCATCATCGTAGTTCGCTTCCTCATCGGAGTATAAAACATGTTCTTCTTCGATTCTTTCATCTATAAGCTTCATCTTCGATTTTTTTTAATAATTTGGAGTGTAATTTGGAGTATAAATCACTGTCGGCTGATTTGTGGAGTGGAAAATTTTTAATAATTTGGAGTGTAATTTGATTTTTGGAGTGTTAAATGTAATTTGGAGTTTTTGAATATTTGGAGCCAATATTTTGAAGCTTTTTGAGTTTTGCCTCCTTTTTAATTAAGAACCAATAGATTATTGGCATAGTTTTTACGGCAGAGAACCTGTGGCTGAAAATAGGCACTTTGACAGAAGATGTTTGGATAAGCGTGTATTGCGTATTAGGATATATATATGTTTATGTATATTAGCGTGTTACAAGCGTAATAGTGTTTTTTAACAAAGTGTTTTTTGTTTTATTTTAGATTTAACCATAATTACCATTCATTAAAAGTTTTCATACAAAAGGCACCATTACAATACATTCCATGAAACAAAATAAGAGTGAATAACAAAATAGATGATACAAGAAACTATAAAATTAAAGCATTTAAAAGCTAACCAACCAACATTCAACACAATAAACTAAAACGTGTATCAATACAACCATACATATACAAATAACCAACCAAATCACAAATGTTCCAAAATTCACCAAACACGTCACCAAATATTTCCCAAATGTTCCAAACATCACCAAATCACTAATCAACTTTTGAAACTAACAACGTAGCTTCATTGAAGTCATATTCAAATCTGCACTTATCACCAATCTGTATTTCATTTTCCACCTTGAATTTTTTCCATTTTGGTAACCGATATCTGAATTTCAGGTCCGACAGTTCACCATGAAGTCTCATTTTTTTACGACCTTCGGGATTGACTAAAGTGATTGGCATTCCATCATAGGCATCAATCTTGGTGGCAATGTGACGCGGAAGACGCTGTGAAAAGCACATTTCAAATATACTTGTAAATAAAAAAGAAATTTAAAAATCCAATTTACCAGTTTCTTGGTGACGTTCATGTGGAAGACGATTTTTGCGTAATCATCTTGCTCATCAAGATGAATTGGGTTTTGGGAGGAACTACCTTTATTGATTAATTGATAGTTGAGAAACAACTTATTTGGACCAGGAAGGATAAATTCTATGCCATCTTCATGAAAGACATTAATATGAAATGTCTTATCTGATATGATTTCAAACACAACAAACGAACCACCTTTCAAGTTGGTTTGTTTAAAAACCTCAATCCATCTATCCTCTAGCCTACAGCCCATTCCATCCCAAAGACATGAAACTTTAAACATATATCTATCTGGAGCAATAAGCTCGAAAAGAGAATTCATGTAATTGTCACCAAATTCTTGAATTACATACCACTCAGGGAAATCCTATTAAACATGGTAATTAAAAGAAATTTGAATTTGGAAACAATCATTAAAAACAGAAATTAAAACTTACCAAGTAATGGACATGTCGGTTTCTGACTGGAATACATATCATAGTACCGGATTATCATTTACGTTTCTTTTGAAAGTAAACATATTCAACATAGATCTTGATTTAAGCTCAAAAACAACATATGTTCCAGCTCCAGAGGTTTTCTGGCTCCAGAGGCTGTGAAATTTTTGAGTAGGGTTCAGCGCGTCGTACACGGAACCTCTTCTGCTTCTAGGTCCCAAAGCTTCGTTTTTAGCAGTATTGGCTTTGCTATTCAAAAGGGGGTTGCGGCGCAGCTTGTTGCCCGTTTGTCTGCCACTTTATTGTAATCGTTTTATAGTAAATTATATAAAATTACTCGTTTCCTCTTAAAATAAAAAAAAAAGTTCCAGCTTGTATACAACATTCTCTGGTTAATTCAGTCCAACCGATTCCAAAATAAAAGTCATCAAGTACTTTGATTATAACAACAGAAAACGTTCTACCACTTTGATCATAAATCAAACAACAGCCGGTATTCGATTTCATGTCAGCAAACATTATTTGAACAGCTTTAGGAATGAGCTATAAGTAACACAAAAAAATGTTCTTAGAATGTATATGTTGCAAAACTGTAAAATGTTTCATAAAAAAAATTAACCAGATAACATTAACATACCATCCTACTCATGGAATCGATGTCGATATCTACCAGGAACTTAACTCCATTATTGAGACGTGGCATTTTTATGTTCTTACCAGGATAAGCGATGTCTACGAATTACAGGAAAGCGAAGTAGAAGTCGATTTAGGGTTTTGAAGTTAAAAGGGTTTTGAATTTTGGTTTTATTTTTTTCTACACATTTAATTATTTATATATTTTGGTTTTTTGTTTTATAACTTTTTAAAAAAATAGTATAAAAGCATAGTCTTACTTTTAGTTTTTTTTTACTAACATTCCGGTATTAAATTTCGTTAAAAGTTGAGTTCGTTTAATAAATCGTATTTTTTAAATAAATTTGAAATTTTATCCATTATTGAAGTATTATCCTAACCGTTAGTAAGATTTTCTGGATAAGATTTAGAACTTCGTAATAGAGAGGCTCATAACATTCTAGTGTTATCATTATCATATGTAGTTTTGTATCATTATCATCTTCTAGGTTATCATCATCACCATATGTGTTATGATGATGATCAACATCATAAAGTTATCATCGTTATCATGTATTATAGTGGTTATCATCATCATAATCATCGATCACCATCACCATGAAACGACATCATCATCAGACGTGCGGGTAATCAACGTGGTCATTGTATAGGCTATCTTAGTCGGCGTTGATCATACGGGTAACATATATATCGCTATCAGTGTCGTCGTCATCGTCACACATCTCCATCATCATCATCATCATCATCATCATCATCATCATCATCATCATCATCATCATCATCATCATCATCATCATCATCATCCGATTGCCATATACTGGATGTAGTCAGCATCGTATTGGTTATCGTAAACAAAACGCCCAATATTTGCGATCACTGTCGGCACCATCTTATGAATTGTTGTCGTCATCAAATGACATCATCAGTCGTACATGCTACCATCAGTATGACCATCGTATACGTTATCATGGTCGTCATCGATCATACGGGTTACATATCATTAAACATCGGTGTCACCATCATCATCAACATATATATATATTATATATATATGTGTGTGTGCGCGCGCGCCTGTGTGGCGTGTTGTCATATAGGTACATATAATTGGTCCTCATCATATATATGTGTGATCGTCATCATATACGTCATGCTCGTCGTACGAGCTACAGACGCCATCGTATGGGTTGGCGTAAGCAAACCGTATATATAGGTTAGCAGCATCAATATGATAACCACCACCAACCCAGGTAGTTATATTAGCATCGTCTCGTCATAATTGGGCCAATCATCATGGTTATCATACGGGATAGCACCGTCATTGTCTTATGTATTACATATCCGCAATCATACTACACACCACCGCCCACATTCGCCACAACGACCCCCAGAACCAACCACTAACCACACTCCACCACCACCCACCACACCACCACCACCCACTAATATTATATATAAATATATATACATTTATTTATACCCATCCACCACCACCACCCACTACCCACCACCACCACCACCACCCACCCACCACCACCGATATCTGCACCCACTGCCCACCACCACCACCCACCACCACACATCTGCCACCACAAACCACCGCACCTCCGCCACCATCCACCACCATCATGACCACCTGAACCCACCACCACCCACTAATATTATATATATATATATATATATATTGCTACTATAAAATACTAACCGTACGATTAAAATTTAAAAGCACGCGCCTTCTTTTAAAAGGGTCAAATAACTACCCTCGTAAGTCACTCATCTACTTATGGAACGTGGATAAGTCAAAATTCCTAAAAACCATCGACGATTCGTTTCTACTGTGAAGCACAAGCTCGAGTGGTTTAAAAGGGTAAAATAACTACCCTCGTAAGTCACTCATCTACTTCTGGAACGGAACCAAAATGAAGAACCCTAACTCATCTACTTCTGGAACGGAACCAAGGACGAAGCAAAAGCACGATAGGTCTCAGAATGAAGATGGACCAAGTGTTACTTTATGATTTTTTTAGCGTTTTAGGTTTACTTAATCTTAAAATGTAAGCATTTGTTTGAATCTTCTTATGTATTAATGCGTTTGATAAGCGTGTTGTTATTGTAATACATATCCTTGTTTTTTTAAATCTATGTATAATATTAAAGCATGTTATATGCGTATGATTAGCATGTTATGGCTTTGGTATGAGAATTTATCATTGTGATGTTTGATAAGAGTTTTCTGTTTCCTTGTGATTCGTGTTGTTATCCCCTACCCCCGTGTTTTATTGTATGTATGTGATTTAGTTGTCGAAAAAAACAAGACTGATAAAAGGAAGACTAAAAAAGTTTCTCCGGTGGGGAAAACAGAACATGTTGTGGAAGCAGACTCTGATTCAGACCTTGACACAAAAATCGACAGGTTGTTGTCAAAGCGGAAACAGGTGGAACACAGCACCTCTGGCCCGGACTTTAAGCGTCCGAAAAAGAGAGCCATTAAAGAAAAAAAGCCAGCCGAGAGGGGACAACCTTTTGTTGAATTTGTAGACAAAAAATTGATGAATAGGTGTGCACCTTGTAATATTGTTGATGCAGTGAAGGCAATGACCACTGCCCAAAAAACTTGTGTGGAAGAAATGGGTTTCGGGTCAATCTTAAGACTTCAAGTAACCCAAACTTCAACAACTTTGGGATATTGGTTGCTCATGAACTATAATAACCGTTTAAATGAATTGAACATTGGGAGCGGTGTTATTAAGATAACACCACAAAAAGTACATGAAGTGTTGGGGATACCAAAGGGTAAGATTCCTGTTTTAGGCAAGAGTAGACCAAGATTGGGGGAAGATGTTACTACAGATTTGTTCAAAAATCAATTCCCGACAAACTTAAGAATATATATAAAGCATGTGAAAGACAAACTGGTCGCGGATCAAGGAGTTGGTGAACTGTTTAAGATTAATTTCCTTCTGTTAGTCAACACCTGTATAGGATTTGTGACAAAATCAACAACAGTCAATCAACGATTCATCGCCGCAATTGATAAAACCTCGGATATTCCAAATATGGACTGGTACAACTATGTTATTGAAAACTTGAAAACGACAAAGGAAGAATGGAGAGGTATCAACGTTCAATACAACGGTCCGATGACCTTCCTTGTGATGCTTTACACGCATGAATACCAGAAAAAATATGGTCCATTTGGGACTCCCGTCACAACGCTTGCAGTCAACTACATAACAACAACTAATCTTAATAAGATGGAAAAATACTTGGAGAATAATGGTCCTCCCTTAGAAAAAGATGCTACTGAGGTTGCTGCTGCTGCTGCTGTGACGTTTAGTGTTGACGGGAAAGGGATTGATGCGGCTGCTGCTGCTGTGACCGTTAGTGCTGCCGGGAAAGGACTTGATGAGACTGTTGATGCTGCTGTTGCTGATACTGCTGCTGTGACAGTTAGTGCTACCGGGAAGAGACTTGATGAGACTGCTGCTGCTACCGCTGCTGTGACGGTTAGTGCTGCCGGTAAGCCTGGAGTTGAAGAAAACACTGCAGCTGAGGAGAAACAAGAACATGGTATTAAACTTGTTATTTTCTTCTAAAAAACTCTCATATCTCTTATCTCTACATGCATTTTATGTAATACAACATTATATGTAATTAAAAAACAGATGGTCAAAGTGCATCTGAAACAGATAATGCCGATCAAACAGCTGAACAAGATTTGGATGATTATGTAAGCGATTATTCACCTTTAAGTTTGCAAATGCCTATCGTGCTTGTTGACTATTATTTAACTCCATTACAACTGGCTGGGATAAATTGAAAATGTTTTTCAATTAACAGTAACTATATTTTCTTTTTACAGTCTTGGAATAAGGCAATGGATAACAAGTTGAAGAAATTGGATAAAATTTGCTCCGAGATCAACGAGTTGGTCCGTCAAGGAAAGGATAGACATCCATCAAATGAGAATATCTTTGCTAGATGTTGTGAATGGGAAAACAGATTCACTAATAATGTGGTCCCTAAAACACAAGATTCAGATTTTGGTGTTGGTGGTCCAATGGCTGCTCAGAAAGGTATTTGGGCTAAATTAATTATTAGTATAATTAAAACGCTCTTAAAACACTTATGCTGTTAGTTTAAACTTATTACATCTGTGTGATGCAGTTGATTCAGATGTTGGTGTTGGTGGTCCAGTGGCTGCTCAAAAAGGTATTTGGGCTAAATTAATTATTAGTATAATTAAGACGCTCTTAAAACACTTATGCTGTTATTTTAAACTTATTACATCTGTGTGATGCAGTTGATTCAGATGTTGGTGTTGGTGGTCCAGTGGCTGCTCAGAAAGGTATTTGGGCTAAATTAATTATTAGTATAATTAAAACGCTCTTAAAACACTTATGTTGTTATTTTAAACTTATTACATCTGTGTGATGCAGTTGATTCAGATGTTGGTGTTGGTGGTCCAGTGGCTTCTCAGAAAGGTATTTGGGCTAAATTAATTATTAGTATAATTAAAACGCTCTTAAAACACTTATGTTGTTATTTTAAACTTATTACATTTGTGTGATGCAGTTGATTCAGATGTTGACAAAGTTGTTAATACAGTGCTTGCGACATTAAAAGAGGGTATTTAATTATAAATAAAAACCAAAAGGGGTTGAAGGTATTTAATTATAGTTACAATTATTTTCAGTCAAATTTAATGTGAGTTGTTTTATGTTTAACAGTTGACACCGGATTGTCAACAAGTGATAGCCCAGATGAACTGACCTCTCCATATCTTTTGAGAGAGGTTGACGTATCCACTGGTGTCACTGAAGATGAAGAAATAATTTCAGAGTATATATTTTTTGTCTTGGAGACATTTGGGAGGAGGTCTACAAGTCCACTCACATAGAATTGTTCAAGGTAGTCTACGAAAGCTTCTGTCCTGGCATTTATATAGCCTCCAATGCAATGGATGCATTCAGCTATATAATGAACTATGAAGAAAAGAAAAAATCTGCAGCATCACCGTTCAGATTCTTTGCTTCAAGCAATGTGCTGGTACAAATTAATCCATTTTGTTTGCACTATTAGAAAACGCATAATAAACGCTTTAATCATCTGCATTTTAATTATTATACAGACAAGTGACCATTATTCTGAGTCAACGGGTTTCACAGACAAAGAAAGACTGGGTGTGTTTTTAGACAACATCGAAAGAGAAATGGCAAGGAGTGGAATTCTATCACTCAAGGAGGTTGCTATGGTGCTCGTGCCAATAATACAACACGATCATTTCTTTGTGGTTACCTTCAATCTTCAAACAAGAGTGATAGAATTACTTGACAACATTGCAAATCAAGAAATATCAGCTAATGCAAAGTTTAAAAGCTTAGAAGACAAATCAAAAGCAATTAGAGAGAATTTTGAAGAAAGATACGGAAAGACTCCTGATATACTAGTAAACATATATACCTTTACCCAAAAAATATACATACCTGTTATAAAAATTGTCAAAATACTTAAATTGCTTTCTATTTTGTGTAGAGAAACGTTTTTTGCATGTATCTCAAAACAATCAAACACCTCATTACTCAGCAAATCCAAGTAGCAACAATCAATAGATTGAAGATGAGATGGAGAACAAAAAGTAATGGAATAGATTGTGGTATTTTTTCTATGAGACACATGGAGAAATATGATGGGAAGAGACCATGGGGGTGTAATCTCCAAAAGGAAGGCCCTGAACAAAAAAGGCAGCTAAAAGGGTTGAGGTTAAAGTATTTGTACAAAATCCTCCTCTCAGATACAAACCAACACAGAAATACTCTTACCAAGAATGTACTGCTATTCCATGAAAATGACAACACTCGTTTAACCTGAGAAGAGTTAATTGCTGAACTTAAGATAAGGCAACAAAAAATTTGAATGATTTCAAAACTAACTGCTATGTACTTTAAGATACTTGTTATGGAGATCTCTAGTCTTCTGTTAACAGTTTGTAATGCACTTTAAGATAATAGTTACATGTTGAATCAATGTTTCAACACAAACATAAAAATTTTATTATTACCAAAACACACCATCACAAACATACAAATTTTATTACTACTAATCTCTGGGTGACACACATAAAAACACACCATGAAACACCATCATATACTAATCTCTGAGTGACATAAGAAACTTCAACTTCAATTCCATTGAGCAATTCAGTTCAAGAATTGCCTTGCCAAAAGTTTTAACTCGTCAAGCTCTCTCTGTCCTACATCAACCATAAACAAAACAGCAAGATCTCGGATAGTACTAGCGGGCATTCGATTAAGAACTTTTGCAATGACATCCCTGGCATCCAAGCTGTTGCTAGTCTTTACAAATTCTTCAGTAAGAGTTTCCCGACAAGCTTTATCTATCTCGATTTGAGCCTCAATATGCCTTCTAAGGGAAGCCTTGTAGGATCTGGATGATGATGATGATGACGAGCAATCCATTATTAACTAAAAAAAATAATTTAAATATATGCAGGTATATGAGTTTCACAAATGTGGTGTAGGTATATATAACCAAAAGGCTCACAGACAAAACAAAAGGGTGTCCCACGCATGGGAAACGCACACGGACGAATAGTAACTCTGTAATAAAAAAACAAAAGGGTGTCCCAAGCTTGGGAGACGCACCGGATGAATAGTAACTGTATTAAAAAAACAAAAAGGTGTCCCACGCTTGGGAAACGCAACAACTTGTCTCATGTGTTTTTATTTAATCTAGAGATTACTTGCATTTATATCACCTGTCAGAATTAATTGATCACAATTATACGTCACCTGTCAAAAATGCCAGGAAAAATATTATGGTAATGATAGCCTACATTAAAGTTAAGCTATATCTTACTAGATCTTACTATATCTTACTACAAATCAAACTTAACTACATTAAGTTTGGTTATTCAATCACACTAACAGTTTCAGAAAGATAATAAAAAAGAATTCTTCTGAGAAAACCGTGAAGGCCATAGTGAAAAAAACGATGGATTTTCAGAAAGAGAAAGATGACTCTTTGTTGAAGAAAGTCGAAGCGATTAGGGCTACACTCGCTTGGGAAAAACAAACACCTTTCAATCCTATAACCTCATGTTGTGGGAAGACGACATTGAGTTTCGAGCAATAGTTGCTGATTATTAGCAACACCAGTCTGAATGCTACGACTCAGTGTGTGAGACCCTGGTTGACACCATAACTACGGTGTCAACCAACATGAGTTTTAAGGAGATGGGGGCGGAGACTGTGGACAAGGCGGAGTGATGGTGATGTTAGCTTCTCTCTTTTTGGATTTTTTGTGATGCATTGTAATTAATGGTACTTTTTGTAAGGCATCTTTTGATGAATGGTAAATATATGGATTATCTTAAAATGCTTTATGTATTGTAATTAATGGTACTTTTTGTGATGCATCTTTTGATGAATGGTAAATATGGATTAATGGTTCTCATCTTTCTTTGTTAAAAATGCGTGTAATCAATTAGCTTAAAATATGTTATATATTTGTTCAAAAGAGTCTATTACGCTTGCAACACGCTACTGTACAAAGACATATATAAATATCCTAAAACGTTGGTAACACGCATGTGTACAACAACTCCTTTCTAAACCCTCCTATATATATATACTTATATATCTAGTTTTGTTTTCAATAAAAACTCCTTTTTCACCATGGAAGAAACCTCATCGCGGACCACAACATCCAGTAACAATCGATCTCAGGTTTATTGTTTTTGTGGTCAAGAAGCCATTCTAAGAACATCAAGGACCACCAAAAATCCAGGTCGGAGGTTCTACAATTGTGCATCTCAGGTTAGTGAAATTGCAAATAAAGTTGGAATTCATCTACAATTGTTGACCCTAAACTCTATATTTTTTAACTTAGGACAAAAAATGTGATTTCTTTACATGGTCTGATTGTGTTTCGTCCACAAGATCTGATGTGTGCACAAGATGTACAGACATAATTCCTATCTTGATAAGGGCAAATAAGTCATTAGAGGATCAACTTGCAAGGAGTGTAGCTTCACTGATTGAATCAGAAAAAAAAGTGAAGATATTGTATTTTATTTGCTTCTTGTTGTTTTTAGGGCTTTTAATTAGTTTTGTAATTAAAAGCTAAGAAACTTTGTTATGATTTTAGACCAGCTATTATGATGTATTTTTATGTTTCTGAACGGATTTAAAGGCCTTTTAAGGAGTAGTTTAGTTTGAGTGTTTTTAAAATCACAGTGTATTTATTTCATTCAAAATCACAGTGTATTTAATAAAAATATGTTCCCTCCAGAGTTTTGAACACGCGGTATTTGCAATCTATGTTTAATCACAAGCGCCTCAACCGTTTGAGCTACACCCTGAGAACATAATAGAACCTCTTCTAATATTTATATAACGAAATTTAGAAGTTTAAAATTTTCATTTTTACCCGCCAATAAATCGAGTTATCTTCTGGAAGACTCCCAAATCAATTAGTATTTATTGATCCAAATAAAATCTCACCAAACCCTAATAAATGATCTGCTAGTGTATTTATTGAACTCTCATCAATATAAATCCTACCAAACAACTTCATTAATCTCAGGTGAGTACCAAATATTTTTGCTTTTAAGTAGTTGGTTACATTTATTGGCATTAATTAGTGTGTGTGTGTGTGTGTGTGTGTGTGTGTGTGTATATATATATCGTTGATGACACAGTTAATAAAAATTTCTTGGAAGATGGATAAGTCTTGGATGTCAGTAGGCGACAGGTGCAGTAAAGCATATAAAGATGGTGTTAAGGCATTTCTACATTTTGCAGTTCGTAATTGCAATGAGATATCACCACCAATTTCTATTTCATGTCCATGTGTTCGGTGTGTGGAACCACGTATCTCTTAGTGTAGACGATGTAGAACATGACTTGTACAGGTTTGGAATTGATAAGAGTTATACTACTTGGATAAAACATGGAGAAACCGACACCAACATTCCAACTAATGTTAATACACTGGGTTTGCCTACACCTGCATTCCAACGAATTATGATAATAATATTGGGTTTGTTGACACCAACATTCCAACAGATGCCTGTGAAACTGTAGAAATGGTAAATGCTACAAAAGACAATTTCAAAGGCGACAAGAAGTATCAACAGTTTCTACAACTACTTGTTGACGCTGAGAAACCCCTATATAAAGGATGTCTTGATTTCACCAAGTTGTGTCTGCATTAGTACAACTACTCAACTTGAAGAGCAAGCATGGGGTATCTCATAATTTCGTTGATGAACTTCTGAAATTGTTGAAAAAGATGCTACCTGTAGATAACGAAATGGTAAATAATATGTATGAGGGAAAAAGGATGATGAAGGCAATGGGCTCAGGATACAAAAGATACATGTGTGTATCAATGACTGCATTATCTACTATAAGGATTACAAGGATTTGGAAGCAAGTCCAGTTTGTAACAAGTCAAGGTGGAAGGTGGATGAGAAGACTAACAAAACTTACATAAACACGCCCCGCTAAGGTACTGTGGTACTTTCCCATTATTCCACGATTCAAGCGCCTCTTTCAATCAAAGACCACGGTAGAGAATTTAACATGGCACGCCACGAGTACCAATAAACCCGGTGTTTTACGCCACCCATCAGATTCACGAGCATGGAAATCCATAAATGACAGGTACTCCGATACCATCGGAAGCAATCCAAAAAATCTTCGTCTAGGGATTTGCACTGACGGGGTCGACGTACATAGAGGCAACAGAAACCACAGTGTCTGGCCTGTTTTAGCAGTCATTTACAACCTTCCACCTTGGATGTGTATGAAAAGAAAATTCATCATGCTTTCTTTATTAATATCCTGAGTGCCATGAAACAATATTGATGTGTTTTTACAGCCTTTAATTGACGATCTAGCATCTTTATTTGAGGTCGGGGAGCCACATATGATGCTTATAAACAAGAAATGTTTACACTACGTGCAGTTGTGTTATGGACGATTAATGATTACCCTGCTCTTGGTACACTATGTGGTTGCCCTTACAGTGGATTCAAAGGTTGTGTGGTGTGTCGGGGCGACACTCAGTGTGTTCGACTTTATCACACAAAGAAGCAGAGTTATGCTACCCACAGAAGGTATTTATCACATGACCACCCTTTTAGAAAACAAACAAAGACGTTCAACGGAAAAGAGGAGATGAGAACCGCTAAAGAGCCTATGACAGGGGAGAGATATACGACGAGGTCAAAAACATTAACAATGAATGGGGAAAGGGATCTGAATCCCTAAGTGGGAGTAAGAGGAAAAGGGATAACACAACGCCGTACCAATATTGGAAGAAGTTCAACATGTGGTACCAACGGCTCAGCTATTGGAAGTATTTACCTGTCCAACATTGTATTGATTTGATGCATGTTGAAAAGAATGTGGCAGAAAGTATTGTCGGGACGTTGCTGAACATTCCCGGTAGGACAAAAGACAGATTGGCAGCTAGAAAGGATTCGGAGTTTTTAGGGATTAAAAAGGAGTTGCAACCGAAAGCAAAAGGCAACAATACAGAACTGCCTGCAGCATGCTTCACATTATCAGCGCAAGAAAAAGACATGTTTCTTGAAACACTGTATAAACTGAAGGCTCCACTAGGTTATTGTTCTAACTTCTCTAGTTTGGTGAATCTTAAAGAAAGGAAGCTACAAGGCCTTAAATCACATGATTATCACATGCTTATGCAACAGTTTATGCCCCTTGCAATACGGTCCATCATGCCAAAACCAATGAGAAATGCTATAATCAGGCTTTGTTTTTTTTTCAAGTCAATTTGTAGCAAAGAAATCATTGTAGAAGAGCTTGATAAGATGCAGGAAGAGCAAATAGTTACACTGTGCCTGCTGGAGAAGTACTTTCCGCCATCATTTTTTGATGTTATGGTTCACTTAACCATGCACCTTGTAAGAGAGATAAAATTATGTGGGCCACCATGCTTTCGTTGGATGTATCCCTTTGAAAGGTGTGTGAAGGTTATCAAAGGGTGTGTGCGAAACAAAACTTACCCAGAAGGGTGCATTGCTGAGGAGAACATTGCGGAAGAAACAATCGAGTTTCTGAGCGAATACCCAAAAAACATCAAGAGTATTGTTGGTATTCCACATGATAAGCATGATGATAATGGGGAGACAATTCCTGTCACAGGAGTTAAATCAGTTGAAGTTTCTCCTGATCTTTTCAAGAGAGCACATTTCTATGTGCTGCAGAATACGCCTGAAATAGCGCCGTATATCGAGTAAGTATTACTAACATATATACTCTAAATTATATATATATATAAATATATATATATATAGGGTGCAGTTACTGTATATAGAAAACTTAAACGCTCAGCAAACGCACCCATATATTAAATCAGAATATACCATACGTTAAGGCATTAGTGTACAGTAACTGCACTCATATATACATATATATATATATATATATATATATATATATATATTAATTCATAATATATTATACTCCTACTTGCAGACAACACAAGACCTCTTTGAAAAACCAAATGCCTGGTAAACGACAAGCATTGCTGGAGAATGAGCATACTTTAAAGTTTGGTGACTGGTTACGCGACAAGGTAGATCAATTTATTAAGTCTTCTATAATTTTTAAAATTCTTTTATAGTTTCTGCAATGTATGTGAAGAATCTAATCCTTGCAATGAAATTCAGGTTGAAAGAGAGCTAGCGGGCTCCCCAGGTTCTCTATTGGAAACCGTTAAGTGGATTGCACACGGAGCACACCGCAACGTTTACAAATACGACTCGTACGACATCAACGGTTTTGAATTTCGTACAAAATCTCATGATGGTAGAGTTTACCAGAACAGCGGGGTTGGTGTAGAGGCGGATGACATGCACATCAAAAAAGACGTGGTGACGTATGGACAAAACTTTTATTTTGGGGTTTTGCAAGAGATATGGGTCCTAGATTATCATACTAAAAGAATTCCGGTCTTCATGTGCCAATGGGTTGACCGTAAACATGTCAAACATGATATTCTTGGTTACACGTCGGTCGACCTAAACAAATTTGGCCACAAGGATGATCCGTTCATATTGGTCTCGCAAGCACGCCAGGTGTTTTATGTTCAAGATCAGCTGGATAGAAAAAAGCATGTTGTCCTCATGACTCCACCCAAGAATTATAGGCATTCGTATGACGAGGTCAATGAGGAATTTAGTACGGTAACTTTATCTCATAAGGGTAATACATTGCCACTTGTACAACCAAATCAACTGCTTCGTAATGAGTCCCCGGATGATTACTGGAGGCCCGGGAAAAAGCCTACAACTATTCGTAATGGAGATTGACACCGATGTCGGGGTTGTCGACCCAGCAGTTGTGTTCGTTCGGCTAGTTAGATGTAAATAATGTTTAAATATAGTTGTGAAACATGATATCACCATTCTTTACTTTGTACTTACTAATTCAAACTAAAGAAATATTGGTTGTTTTTAATACTATTACTACTTATACGTACAGGCCGGTTTGTTGAATTCATTTCATCTTCTGGCTATTTTGGTCAATTGGTGTCAAGTTCAAACATACATCATGTTACATCGATAAAAGTCACAATTGACTTGTAGTGTACCATAGTAAGATCAATAAAGTCATTACACTCATAACTAACTCGTGCGATATCAAAGTTACATTAATACAAAGAAAGCCCAAAAATGCATCATGTTGTCTAGGGTGTTCGGTGACAGTCATCATTTCTCGTCTGATGGTTTTGTTTCTTGCACAACCTCTAAATGGTTATGTTTCAACATACTTTTCAATAGTTGGTTTCCTGCAAAACATTATCAACTCATTTTATTAAAAAAAAGACCATTATGCCCTTCTTTTCACTAACCTGTATACCAAAATTGTACCCTCCAGACTTTGAAGAAGCATTTGAACAAATAAAATTCAGTTTGAAAAACCGCTTCCAAACTCAATGCCATCACCAGTAACCTTAGATTTAAGATTTGGTGATGGCATTGAGTTTTGGAAAGGATTTTATCAAAATCTAAGATCTTTGGGAAGTTTAAGATTTGTGGAAACCTTAGATTTTTTCTGCTTGGCCAAGTTTGGAATTCACATAACATATATAGAAGTGTAATAAATTTCAGTTACCAATTTTATTGCAGTCATTAAAGTATCTGTTGTTATATAGTTGGTTGTTGAGTGTATAACACACTATAACTACATACTACCTGTCAAAATGGTTTCCACACGCTTTGGAAACGCACAGAAGCTAATTATTTTTGGAAATTAATTACATTTATACCTACTACCTGTCCAAAATCTTGGAAATATATTTATGTAATGATAGCCTACATTCAAATTAATTAAAATAAAAAAAACTAGTAAATCACACGCTTTGTACGCTTTTAATACCTGTCAAAAATCTTGGAAATATATTTATGTAATAATAGCCTACATTCAAGTTAATTAAAATAAAAAAAACTAGTATATCTTACTAGATACGCTACAAATCAACTGAACTACAATAAATTACTGTCTCAACTACCAAAAATTAAATTTTAGGTCTATTTTATTATTCAATCACACTAACATCTATTTTAAAGTTAATTAAAAAAAACTACATCCAATACGCTATACATACGCATAAACCAAAATATAATAATAACATTTACAGTTAATAATTAATAACATTTACAATAATAACTCCTAGTTAATAATATCACGCTTTGGAAACGCTCAACGCTCTACAGTTAATAATAACATTTACAATAATAACATTCACATAATATAAGTGATTAGGTATTAAAAAAAACAGTCATTAAATTTCAGCCACCAGTTATATATATCACGCTTTGGAAACGCTCCACTCTTTACAGTTAATAATAACATTTACAATAATAAAATTCACATAATATAAGTGATTATGTATTAAAAAAAATTAATATGATTAATCAATTCACATAACATAAACATATTAATACCAAAATATAAAAATTACAATAATAACATTTACATTAATATAGAAAACCAAAAATTACATAAAACTATAACTAGCTCCTAGCATCCGACTCCGTCTCAGAATCTACATCGACATCCATCGTAGACCTCCCTGTAGATTCCGTATCCGAATCTACATCCGGATTCTCCTCTGGAGTATGAGAGGACATGATCCTCTCGTACATGCCATCAGATGTGTAGGTGGAGTCCCTAAGCCTATGGAGGCGAAGGTTCACCTGAGAATGGAATGCCCCATAAACGGACACCGCCTTGAAGTGCTCCAAGTCGTTCAACTCGATGTACGCCACCTCGATTCTCGGCACTACCATTTCAGTGCTGAAATAATCAACAGTCGTGTACCCAAGCCACCTAACCATTCGGTTAAGTTGTTGGTACGTGAAGGTTTGAGGGTTGACATAGTCAATATACCTCACCCTTTGATTCCTCCGGAAGGCGCCGGAAAAAAAGTGGAATCGTGTCGTGAAAAATGTGGGGTCGTAGTAGATGGGGGCTTGAGCACCCGGTGCACGTTCGAGCCAAGCTGCAGCCATTATCGAAAATTATAATCGGAAGAAAGGTGGATTGTGAGTGTGATAGTGGATTCTTTTTATGGATTGTGATTGTGATTGTGGATTGTGATTGTGATTGTGACTGGCATTTAAACACCATCGGAAACCGCCGGTACATCTCCCTGACAATTTGAATTTGGCGGCACACGAAACTGTAAAGGCAATGATGACGTGCCACTCGTCAAATCAACGTGTGGCCATTAATTACGTTTTTGACACGCTTAAACATATTTTAGTGTGACCATTTATCAATTAAAGTCACACATAATAAGTGTATATATGACAATAAAAAACTTAGAAAAAATAAAACTAACATACTCTTTGGTCACACAACCTCTTATAAGTGGCCATTAATCACATTTGGACACACTTAAAAATATTTAAGTGTGACCATTTCTCACTTATAGCCACACATAATAAGTGTATCTGTGACAATCAAAAACTTATAAAAAATAAAACTAAGATACTCTTTGGTCACACAACCTCGTATAAGTGGCCATTAATTACATTTGGACACACTTAAAAATATTTAAGTGTGACAACTTATCACTTATAGCCACACATAGTAAGTGTATCCGTGACAATAAAAAACTTAGGAAAAATAAAAGTAAACTACTCTTTGGTCACACAACCTTGTATAAGTGGCCATTAATTACATTTGGACACACTTAAAAATATTTAAGTGTGACAATTTATCACCTATAGCCACACATAATAAGTGTATCCGTGACAATAAAAAACTTAGGAAAAATAAAAGTAAACTACTCTTTTGTCACACAACCTCGTATAAGTGGCCATATATTTTAAGCGTTTTAGCCACAATACTAATAAATACAATGGTTGTTCGTCATATTTCGCCACTTTATTAAAAATGTGGCTAGAAAATGTGACATTAGGTCACACAACGTAATATAAGTGGCTATATCTTTTACCTTTTAGACACATCTCTTATCAATACAGCAGCCGTTTGTCATATTTGGCCACACTATTAAAACATGTGGCTAGTTAAATGTCACAGTTTGTGGCTAATGCATGTGTTTTTGGTCACATGTATCAAAGATCAAACAAACTATGACTGTAGGTCACATTTCGCCACACGTTTTTATAATGTGGCTAGTTTTTGTCACAGTTTTTTTCAAATGTGTGGTGAAAAGTACCTGAGTAGGTATAGAATTGTCACATGAAGAATAATATGTGTGGCCAAAACATTCTGGAAGGTTTTCAAACATGGTCAAAGACCTTTTAGCCACACATTTAAGCCGAAGTATGGCAAATCGCCCAGACCACATGTGTGGCCGAATGTCGATATTCACGTAGTGTTAGGACTAGAGATTATTTGGGGATAAAAAGAGCAAACTGCCCCTCACGTGATGGGTACGCTGATGAGTTTAACGACAAGGCTTAACGACGTTAGTGTAGTCAGGTTTAATTGCAAGTGAAATAAAACCACGGGAACAAAAACTGCAAATTTGAAACTATTAGACTAAAACCGCATATTTAGACAAATTACAAAGACAAAAACCGTAATTTACTCTAAGTATTATAAGAATAAGTCACGGGGACACGTTTAATACAAGACCAAATTTGAAGTAAAGTCTCTTAGGAACAAAACTATCTATACCTAGTGTTGATATGATATGGGAGTGGAGGGGGGTTTAGATGGTTACATAACCGTTATATCGCACTTAAAACATGTTTTAATAACAACAAAAAAATATTAACATTAACATGTTTCAATTTTATTTAAAATAAACAAGATTTAAAACATAGGGAAAACACTAATATTTAAAGATTTAAACAAACTTAAAAAATTTGTAATGATATATGATTACAATATTTTTTGAAAGAGAGTTCGCCACACGTGATCTAGTGTATATTATAATACGTAAAAGAAATCTATTTGTTAGGTCTTGTTTCCTATGAATTTTGTAGCTTTCGTTTCAACAAAGATAACAATATCGTTGCTAACAATTTCAAACTTCTGTGAGAAGTGTCTTGTGTCTTTGATGGAATTGAAACATTGTGTTCACGGAAAATTCATGTGTTTCTTAGATGCGTCAAATCAACAAATTCACTTGCTCATAAAAGGAAATAGCTTCTTACAAAAATTATTTAATACTTGTTTGTGTTCACTAGGTTAGGTTAAACCACTCAATTAATGATCAAACTAAACGTTTGCAATGAAATTGAGTTGAACCAGAAACAACGTACTTTCAAAATACTGACTAAAATTAATAAGCTCGAACATGCCTCATATATTTATTCTTGTCAAAACCCTAATCTAAACACATTAAAACCATGTAACTCAAACACATGTATAACCCACCATGTAACTCAAACACATGTATAACCCTTCTAGATAAACGAGTTGGGTTGTAAATTGATTGTAATCAACTTGTAAACTAATACATGCATATATTTACGTGTTGTAAATATAGTTTAATCAAGTTCGTGCACTAAGCGTATAATTTTGTATTCTTCTGTATTTTTAATCAAGCTGACAAATCAACATGTTTAGTTTAATACAACTAAATATGATTGTTATATTATACGAATTAGACATGTAAAATTAAACACATGATGTCTTTGTTAAACGGATTGGACTAAACAATCTAAATATTGATTATTTTCATTTTCTTCTAAGTAAATTTAATAATATATCAAAATAAATAATGAGAAAGAAAGAAAAATATCAAAGTATGTGGAAGACTAAATCATGCTTTTAGACGGTTGTTTTACTTTAGTCCCTTGAATGGAAATCCAATAATGCGACCTTAATTTATATAAGGCAGACAAGCTATTTTCTTTCTTAATTGGTCTTGACGTTTCGTATGTGGTTTCTAGTTGTTGTCTAAAAAAGAGAATCAACTTCAGTTAGACTTTACTCTATTCGGGCCGAGAAAGCGTCAAGTCGTTCTAAAGTTAGTAATAACACAAGCCAAACCAATTCGGCTCGATGTTTCCCAGGAGCCAATTCGACGATCAAGTTCTAAATAAGCGAGCTACCTTCAGAAATCATAACTCCACTCTAACATGTATACGAGCCGTCAAGCTCGGGTTTCTAACAGGTTAATTTATACAAGTTGCGACCGGCCACAAACTATTTAAACACATTTACTTCATATACGTACGATGTCATACCAAGGATGTATTGGCTTGGACTGCATCGGTCATGAACAAAATGATTGTGTGATCGAGTTAAGTGAATGATCTTATAATTGCAATGTTCGTTGCGAGCGCTAACACAACTTGATCTATTCCGTGCTAAAATTATTGACGCGTTCTTTCTTGAAATTGTGTTTCTTTGTTCCATAGACGTCATTTTTTTTAGAAGTAAAAAAAAACAAACAATATTAGTTTAATTGTAATTTTGTGCTATTAAATATATCTAATTGCATATGAGTGCAGTTTAGATTAAAATGGCCTTCGACCGTAATTTATCACCTAGTTATTATTTTTTAATAACAGGTTATTTAACCATGTCTATGACTAATGTAGACGTTTTTCTTTTCTTTCTTTTTTTTATTATTCAACCCACATGTAATCAAAACTCTCTAGCCATGTATTTCTCCATCCCTTCGTTATCAAATCCAGTTTGGAATTCACACTTGTTTACACGTAGGTAACTAAAGCTTCAAAATACGCTCTTTCTAAAGAAGATTTAAGTAAAATGAAAGAGTCTGGTGGTCGTTCCAGAGCTCGCTATAATTTAAAGAATTAGGTGGTCATTCTAGACATTATTCACATGATGCAAGCCGCGCATTTGGTTATAATCGAGCACTAAATCAATATTTTAATAAGAGTGTAGCTAACGTACCTCATTCCCCTCGTTTTTACTAAACATACTTCATCTATCAAGTTTTACATTAATACGATTCAAACTTTTGTTGTTTCTTTTTTTTTATCATTTTGTTATCTTTTACTATTGATATATTTACAACACATTTTTTTAATATTTATTAGTATTTAAAAATTAGTTTCTATTTTTCTAATATTGTTTTATTTTTTTATATAGTATTTTTTATCAAATAGTTATTAGAGACGGTTTGCATCTTTTAAAACAAATTTTATTATGTTTGTTAATTAAAAATAAAAAAGGAATAGTGTATTTACGTAATAAACTTCACAAATTGTATGAATTGAGAATAAAATATATAATGTTATGTGAGAATTAATGATTTAACATATAAATAGTGTTAAAGAATAATAACATGTCAAATAAAGTTGTTAAATGAATTGAAAGTTTAGAGGAGGAGCCCAGGAGATGTAACAAGTAAGAAATATTGTACATTTAACATAACCCATAAATAATTTGATCAAAATTAAACACTTAGTAACTAAGGAATTTGTTATTGCAACATGGAAAAAAAATTCATAATAAAAGACCTATAGTGATGTTAATTATGCTAAATATAGTTAACAACCATAATCTAATCTATTGTTTTGCTTTTTGTGAGTGTCATGCGGTGCATCTCCTTTCTTAGTATACCCAGTTTGAATTATTAATCAACCCTTTTTAACATTAGCAAATATGCTAATTGGAAATTTCAAGAGGATTAGAAAAGCAAATGAGGTGGGGGATGATGTCTTTTTTTAATTAGAAAATTATAAAACAAGGTACCGTAGGGTTATCCGAACTGCTCGACACTCACTCCAAATATGCTATGATTTGTGTTTGGTTTTGCTATCGATTTTGCTAGATTTTGGTTGTCAATATTGAAAGGTTTTGCTATCAATTTTGCTTGATTTTCGCATGCTAATTCCTTCATCATTTTGAAACATCTTTAGCTTTTCATATGATATTTTTTAAAATAAAATTCACCATAATAACAAGCGTTTTTTATATTTAATATGAATATGATTTTGTTATATAAAAATAAAAAAATTACGTTATTGTGTCTTTTTCTTACCAAATTGTCTTTTTGGTCATAGTGTGATTTTGTTTGTCATTGTGTTTTTCGCCATTGTGTCTTTCAACTGATTATTGTGTTTTTTTTTTAAATACTAATAACACCGTTGTGTAATAATATGTAAATATAATGTAAAATACCAACAAATTATCTAATACATAAAACACAATAATGAATAAATATTAATATTACACACTAACCTGAAATGTAAAACACAAATAATGAATACATATAATACAATGGCCTTAAACGTAACACACAATGGTAAATACATATAACACAATGACCTGAAACATAAAACACAATGGAATCTACATATTACACAATGACTTGAACGTAATACACAATGAACATAACACTATTTTCTCAACTTAAATGAATGCTGAGCACAATGACTAAAACACAATGATAAGTAGAAACAAAGGTGGAGGGCAAAGACACAATGAAGTAATCTTTATTTTAATTTTTATCTATAATATGAGTAACAATTGAAAAACACAATGACCAATGTAACATCCTACTTTTGGTTATAATAATAAAATAAATTTCGTTTATTTTATAGTGGGTCGTTATCGGTTTAGATAACTAGAATATGAGTTGGGCTAGTGTTGGGTTAAATGGATATGGGTTATGGACTTGGGTATGGAAGAAAGAAGGAAAGACCATGTGCTAAGCCCATGATCCATAAATATATAAACCTTTAATACCCAATTTTCACTCATTTACACATATTTCATACACCACCAAAACACACACTTAAGCTCTCTCTCTCTCTCTAGCCGAAATATAGAAGAAGAAACGGATCCAGACCCAAGGTATGATAGTATTTTGTTGTATGAGCTTAAATCCGTTAGTTATGGTCACGAAACGACGAGCCGACACCGTTAAACCGTTTAAGTCACGAGATCCGGGTGGAATCGGTTATAAACCAAACCTATGATGAGCTTAGGGGTCACCCTAGCTCAGATCTGGATCGAATGGGACGAAAAACGGCGAAAAATGAGTTAAAACTCGTTTTTTCCGGCGAAAACCCGATTTTCCGGCAAAGGCGGCGCCGGAATAGTGGTACGAGGATAAGGAATGTCAGGGAATGTTCTGACATTCCCTGACCTAACCCTAGTTCGCTAAGGGAAACTAACGAATTAGAAGTAATTCGCTAAGCTGATTCGTCTGTGGGAATGTAACGAATTAGCTTCAGTTCGTTAGGGGAAAAGATAGCGAATTACCCTTGATTCGCTATAGCTAAAAGATAACGAATTAGCCCCAATTCTTTATAGTCATTCGTTAAAGGAGATAACGAATTAGAAGGTCCAGTTCGCTACTTGGACTGGTTCGCTATATGGACTGATTCGTTAGAAGGTCCAGTTCGTTACCATGACCAGTTCGTTAAGAAGAATGTAACGAATTAGAAGTTTAACATGAATGACGGAATGGTCCCTGGACTTAGAAAAGAATGATTTAATTACAAAGAAGCCCTTGGACTTGAAGTAGCAAATTATTTAATGATTCAAAATCCTAATGGAAAACGTGTTAAGACAGTTAATGAAAACTTTAAGTAGCTTAACCCCAGCCAGGGGCTCTGCCCCTTGGACCCCGCTAGGGGCTGCCGCCCCTAGAACCCCGCTGCCAGGGGCGCTGCCCCCGGACCCCCGTTCATTGGGGGTAATAATTAAACTAGAAAGACGATATGTGTAGTGATAGTTTATTGATACGTATAATTATTATACAGTTAGTCGTGCACAGCTCAAAGAAGGGAATAACCGTAAACGGTGAACACGGCCGCATTGAGGTGAGTTTCTAGCTCCACTTCCTTGTTATGTTTTCGGGGTTGTGTGCATACTCGATGTGATAGTCAATACACTTACCTTAGGTGGTAAGTGTATGCCTTGTATGATTTATGTATGACGATTGCTTGACGGTGCGTGAATGATCTTCGGATATTGCATGTGTCGTCAAGTGTTAGTTAAAGGTATGATTGATATGTATGATGTATGAATGACGTATGTCTGAATATGTATGATATATGAACAATATATGTATGAAATGTTGATTGTACGTGAACGCTCTTCAGAGATTGCACATATCGTCAAGGAAAATATGTAAATGACAGGTATGTTATAGTAGCGCGAATGTAGGGAACCGACTCTAATAATGTCGGCGAATGAATGGAACCGACCCTAATAGTATCGGCGAATGTAGGGAACCGACCCAATAATATCGACGAACGTAGGGAACCGACCCTAATAATATCGGCGAAGGTTATAGGGCGGAATGTTCTTTAAAACGTATATGTATAAATGAAAGTATGTAAGTAAGTACGAAAGAAAGAATGAAAGTACGTATGTAAGTAAGTATGTAAGAAGATTTGAAGGTATGTACCTTCGGGTGCATATGCTAGTATGTGAATGTATTGTATGTTGTATGATTAACTAGAACTTACTCAGCGTAGCTGACTTTTAGTATGCACGCAGGCTAATCGACTGAGGCAGTTGGCTTGAGGAAGACACATGGCAGGATCCGAAGAGGCTGGCATCTGGAGATTGTCGTGATGTTTGAAATGCTATGTTTTATGTTATGTTTTTGAAAGACACGTTATGGACGTTGTAATGACTGGTTGACTTTTATATTATTCCGCGAAAGTTTTTATTAACTCTGATATTTAGAACTGCGTTTATGAGTAAATCCAACACTAAAGTATGGCTACAGGTAACGGGGCCTTACAACCAAAATCTCTAACACAATGCATAGACAACTCAGTTAAAAAACACGACGGACAACCAAATAACACAGTATAAAAAAACCCACTAACTTTTTTTTTATTTTTATATAACAATATGATATTCATATCAAAGAAAAAAAAGCGCTTGCTATTATTTTTAAAAAAAATTTCTAAAAAAATGTCGTATGAAAAAAGTTATAAACTTTTAAAATGATGGAAGAATTGATATGTGTCTTGCATTTGGAGAGACAAAGTCATCATAAGTGGGTTATTACCTTCATGCCCTCCTCATCAATTTTTATTTTTAGATTAATCTCTACAATTCAAATTTAAGATCAATGGATTAGATTTCTTCTAATTATTTTTATTTTTATTATACTTTGTATTTTAACCTTACAATTCAAATATGGTCCAATAAAGATTGAAATTATACAAAAGAAACACACCAATTTATCGATGGCTGATAATTTTAAAAAAATTAATAATAATATTTCTAGTAGTTTTCAAAGTTTCGTTTTCTGTAGGTTTCCTACTAGTGAGAATGAAATTCAGGTTCTTAAATTGACTAAAAGGCGATTTTATTTAAAGTCAAAATTGACGTCGCATAACCTTTATTTCTTTATTTCTAACTAAGACATAAATGGATATTAGTAGTTGCAAATTTAATTTCCTAACTAATATTAAACACAAACTATGAATGAGTATTGAAAATTAGTTTGTTTGTTTTTTTTTATGAACTGGCATATTGAAATTGCACATTTCCCTCAATGGACTAAATTTGTTAGGAACAATGGTTACAAAAAGGCGCCTCTTTATTTATTATTATTTTTGGTAAAGACTTGAGATACCTTTCTATCTTTTTCAACTTCATATAAAATTAATTTTTATTTTAACATCACCACTTCATGTTATTTTGTTTTGTTTGAATTAGATACGAGTTCACGTCACTAACGAGAACCAAATTTAAAAAGTGTTTTAATTATGTCACTAATGCAGCATTTGTTCAAATCTGGTCACTAAATCTTTAAACTGAGTCTCGTTAGATTTTTTATGCGTCAATAAAACAATGAAGGAGAAGATGGGGGTGTCAGGGTTACAATATTGTAACTATATTTAAAAAATTTTTAAAAACTGTTGATTGTATTAAATTTAAAAAATACAATTCATGTCACCATTTCACATCAACATTAAGAAAAAGATAAAAAGATTTTTTCGCTGATACAAAAAAAACATGTTAAAACCAATAATTTAAATATAATATAAAAGTTTGGTGATTTAATTGAACAATTTTTAAACTTGAGTGACTTAATTAAACACATTTAAAATTTGGTTACTGTTCTACAAAGTTACCATGTTTAAAATAATATTATTATTTTATTTTATTTTTGGATTTTGTTCATGGGTCAAGTTATCTACAAATGTGAACAAAAATGAGAAGGATGTGAATGATTTGTAGTCATACAAAAAAACCTCTTAATAAAAATTTAAAAAAAATAAATAAATCATAACTCAAAATTTAATAAAACACGAAAAAGGTAAAAACACAAAAATGTTTCCACCGTGTTTCTCGTTCTCATAAAAAAACACACAATGGTAAGTGAAAAAAATCGTGTCTTTTTTTTATCATTGTGTTTTGTGTTTATTTTCATCATTGATTATGTCTTTTTTCCTTGACAGCGTGTCTTTTTTTCTTTATATTGTGTTATATTACTTAACATTGTGTTATATTTTGTTCGACATTGTGTTATATTTTGTTATTTATTGTGTCTCTTTTAGTTATAATTGTGTCTTTTGTTCATTTTCGTCATTGTGTCTTTGATTTCGGCATTGTGTATTTTCGTCAATTTTTTATATTTTTTATATTTTTTTATTTTTTTAATGGGAATGATGGCGGAAACATTTTAGTTTTTTAATTTTTTTTATTTTTTATTTATATTTTGATTTATGATTTTTTTTATTTTTTAATTTATTTTTAAAGGATTTTTTTTTGTCACAAATTCTTCTCACACTTCTCATTTTTATCTCCCTTTGTATTTTAACTTTACCCTTTGTTTCATTTGTCATTTATTTTTTATCATGTTGTTGATGAAAATTTACTTTCCTATTAGCCAATATAATTTGTTTTTAAATTATACGGTTTCTTATGTTATATTTATGAACATGTAGTAGCAGACTAGTAGTGTGTTAAACATATTTAAAATGTTTTAGTACTTTATATTAATATAAATGAAGAAACGTGGATCGACTCACTGGTAGACGATCTACTTTCCTCGGGTGTGATTATACTATTTCACCGATGGTTTTCTTGGATCTGTGTTCTTCCACCTACAAAATGAACAGCACCGTCAACTTACCCCTCAGAAAGGGACAGAGGGGTCCTCTTTGGGGTAACCCTCCGGTGTGAGAATAAGTATTTGTGGGAGAAGATAATAATATCAGAGTAAGGAAATCTGGAGAGTATTGCTTAATAGCTGAATCTCTGTGATTGGATGTGATTGTGTATGTTACTGGCTGTAACTGTCTGTGATTGAATGTAATTGAATATGATTCAATGCCTCTCCTTGTGGAGTTGATGCTGTATTTATAGTGCTAGGGTTTCCACTGATTGGGCTCAGCCTTGTTGGCCTCCTCCAATTGCTCTGCGCCACGTGTCCTCTGGGACACCTGGTGCTTTCTCATTGGTTATAATTACGTGGTAGCACATGGGTTATGCTGAGTTGTCCACCTTTCATTTGGCAGCTGTCAACATCAGCATATTCTTATTCCTTAAAAAGATACCTTCTGGAAGGTTGTCTGACGTGCACAATCAAGGTTGCCCTAATCCTGATTTGGATAAGGACGAGGTTGATTATGTGCATGTGTGATATGCGCCAATCCTGAGGATGCGCGAGGTCTTCTCTTTATTCTCACGCGCAGATGTTTCATGCGCAGATGTGATATGCACGAGCATGTGATATGCGCCGCGCGCTGATGCGCCACGCGCATATGTGATATGCGTGAGCATACGTGATGCGTGAGCATATGCGTGCCTGGGCATATGATGCCTGAGCATGTGTGGTGCCTGGGCATATGATGCCTGAGCATGTGTGATATGCGCCATGCGCATAGGTTTTGGCTTTGTGCCTTCATAGTGTCTTGATTTCAAGCCTCTTGTCTATATCTTGTGGGTTGACCCGCCTCGCTCGGTGTTGAGGCGGGTACATACCTCTTCAAGCCCCCCCAGTCTAATGTGTGTCTTGTCTCGCGCGAGCGAGGTAAGATAGATATTAGACTATAGTTTGCTCTTTTAGTAGGGGTTTGTCTTTTTCTTCTTATTATTCATCGTTGCGCGAAATTCTATCCTTTTGGTTGCAAACGAATCGTCTCTGTACGTGGTTGGTTGTTGCTGACGTGGGTCAGTGATGGAGACGTGTCAGACCTTTCGTGTCCTCGAGGTGCTACAGTTGCCTTTCGTGTCCCCTCACATGCTGTCAGGGACACGTGTCGCGCTCGCGTTGGTCCGTTCCTGCGAGTGGTGGCGCGTGAACTCTGGCAGCAGCTGTAAAGTTTGTTTTCGTGCCCCCTCACACAGTGTCAGGGACACGTGTCGCGCTAGCGTTGGCTTACAGCTGTGAGTGGGGGCGCGTGAAGTCCGATCAGCACCATTTTTTCTCTCTCCTGGGCCTATAAAAGCCAGCCCTTAGAGTTTTTTTATCCTTCATCTTGTTTATTCTGAGCTTTTCTTTCTTTCATTCTATTCCGATTTTGTGTATTCTGCTTCCATATTTATGTTCTTTAGAGGCTTCCCGTGTTCGATTTTACAGTTGTATGTCTGATAGCTCAGACAACACAATCTCCCCCATCCATTGCCGTAGAAAATCGTTAGTAATGTCTACATTGAAGAAGACCGGCAAGGGGAAGAAGGCTGCTGAGGTCTCATCGGAGGAGGTAGGGAGGACCAAGGCCGTGAAGAGGTGGAATGAAATCCCCTGCAAATTGAGGCAGGCTGATCTTGACAGCCTTATCGCCTCTCAGGGTTTTCCCCCTCTGTTTGGCTGCATGTTGCCTGGGGCCGGGCAAACGGCGGCGGACCCGCCTACCGGCTATATATCCCTTTATAGCCATTTTTTCACCCACTGCAACCTTCGTCTCCCGATGACAAGGTTTGTGGGTGCACTGCTTCAGTTTTATGGGATTCATATATCCCAAGTCCATCCGTTTGGACTTGTGCGCATGACTCACTTTGAGTTCATGTGCAAATCCCAGCGCGAGGAGCCCACCCCTCGGCGCTTTCAGTTTTTTTACAAGCCCAAGATCCAAGACTCTTGGTTCTCTTTTATTCCTCGCAGTCAGAAGGTGAAGTGCTCCACTGTTTCATTCAAGAGCATTCATGACTGGTCTGAGAGGTTTTTCTATATAAGGGCTGGTGTGATCCCCATCCGCATGACTATGCGCGCGATTTCTTCTGCGCCTGCGGATGTGGGTGTCCTCAAGAACCCAACTGGCGCCTGGGTTAATAAGTTGACCGCTGAACCATCCCCCGCCAAGAACATTTGTGAGGAGGCGCTGGTGGGGGTTGGTATGAGCAGGAGGTGGGCGGACAGCGCGCTTGAGCCCGTTATCCAAGTCGACGGGTTGTGTAAGTTAATCTCATTGCTTTACTTCTGCGCGATTATAATTCCTTTTGCTGATATCATTCGACTTGTTTTGTGCAGTCACCAAGGAGTATATCCACGCCGCATATGATGAGCATATGGAGGGCGGCTCCGTCGCGCTCGGCGCTGGGGAGGTTGCTTTCCCCGATCGCTTCGATGACATGTTCATCCCTGTTGATCTGGGGTTTGTCTTCGACAGCGATGCGCCTGGTAACCCTTTGTACTTATGCATTTTCCTTTATAATACCAAATTTTGCTAACACTTCTGTTGCGTGTATTGTAGATGAGCTCGAAAACTACGAGCTGGAGCTCGCGGAAGAGGAGGAGGAAGAGGAGGCGCCCCAACTAAAGCGTAAAGCTAAGGGGAAAACTGGCGCAGGGGCCAGTAAGAAACAGAAGAAAGATGTTGCCCCTGTTGTTCAGGATCCTCCTACTCAGGCGGGGGGATTTGGGAAAACCCAGGAGTTTACCACCAAGGTTTCCTTGTCTTCCCTGCCTCAAAAAGTGGGCAGACCTCCTGTCCACCTGAGGCATGGTGCCACTAGCTCCTCCCTTCGCGCGGCGGAAAAGGGAAGCGGTGTTGCGCCTTCGACAGGTATACTTTGTTTATCCTTTGCTTATCTTTTATGGTTCTATGAGCGCGATTCTGATAGAATTACTAATGAATCTTTGCTCACTCAAATGATTGTAGAGCCGGCGAGATCGCAACAAGATGCCGAGGCTGCGCCGGAGGTCGCTTCGAAGTCCCCCGTTTTACCCTCAAAGAAGGGTAGAATGGACTTCATGGCGATGTTTGCTTCGCGAACGCAGTTGCGCCAAGGTACGTATTGCGCTCTTATTTTCTGACTTTCTTTTAGATCAAGTCATGAACCATTTATTTTTGTTGATTTTTTCATAGAGGCCGTAGCTGGCGTACAAGCTTCTGGCGGCACTCCTGGCGCCGGTGCCAGCGCCGTTGGCTCTGCTCCTGCTCCTGCAAGCGATGAATCTCCCCTCATCGGGATTACTAAGGAGCAGGAGGCCGTTTTGCGCGCCAACCTGGCGGCGTCGAGACCTCCCTCACCTCCTCCTGCGCACAGCCCTCCTTGCGAGACCGATTTTGATTCTAGGTCGCAGGAGAAGAGGCCTATTTCAGAGGAGGATGAGTTTGAAGTTGAAGACCCCGCTGGCGCCCGCGCCAGCCCTGCAGCGCCACGAGGTTTCGCGGCGGAGCCTTCTCGTAGGGCTGGCGATGACTTTTCTGCTTCATCCCCGCAGGTATAGGTTATTTTTTGTTCCGCTGCGCGGACTTCCATCTTAGTGTTTTGATAACTTAGATAATTACTTTGTTTTTGCAGGAAGCCGATCACATTTACCGCCCGAGATGGAATATTACTGAAGAAAGCACATTTCAGTCCATGGGTGTGTGTGCGGAATTCTGGGCTCATGCTGTGCCTCCATCTGAAAGGAGGTTCCAGGAGGACCGCGCTCGCGACGACTTGCTCAACGATCATATGTTTGCTGGGTCGGCCTTCTTTGCTGCCTCCCAAGAGCTTCGCAATGATTACGTAAAAGTACGTGATGCTCTTGCGGAAGCCAAGCAAGAGGCTAAGGTGTCTGCTTGGCATCTTTCTGATGCTCGCGAGAGAGCTGAGAAGCTCCAAGCAGAGCTCAGTGAGAACAGAGCAAGTGCCAACAGCGCCTTCGTGAAGCGCGGTCATGAGCTTCAGGCTGCGCGGGAGAAGCTGCAGGCGGCGGAGGCGGACGCGGACAAGTACGCGCGTAGAGCGCGCGACTTGGAGCTGGAGGCGGAGGCGCGTGACCAAGCTCTTGTCCAGTCTATCACTGAAAAATCATCACTGGAGAGTGAGGTTGCGCGCCTGAAGAAGGAACTGGCGTCCGCGCAGGCCGAGAAGGATGAAGCCTTGGCGATGGCAGCGTCTAGCCAGGAAGCACTTGATTCTGCGCGGACTGAAAAGGAAGAAGTCTTGGCGGCAGCAGCGTCCGACAAAGAGGAGCTAAAAAAGACTAAGGAAACTGTTGAGTTATTAAACTCTCAGGTTGCTGCCCTCGAGACGTCTGTTGCTGGCCTCGCGCAGGATCGCCAATGGCTGATCTCACAGGGCATGACTCGTTGCGCTTACGCGATGAAATACTCAGCCGAGTTTCAGGCCCTGGTGATGGATTGCAACGCTTCCGCGCGCTTGGTGGGCCGAGCTGAAGGGTTCACGGATGGTTATGAATATGGCATGTTGAAGAAGAACCCATACGAGTACCCTTATCAGAGCGACGCTGCCTGCGCGGAAATGGCCGCGATGGGGGAGAAGTATATGAATACTCCCATTCCCATCCTTGCGCAGGTATTTTAACCTTAATGAGATTACCTTGACTTATTTTCTAAGTCTTTTTGTACTCATATTTTTGCTTATGATTTGCAGATATCCGCGCTTGCTGACCAGCCCGACCTCGGCGCGCTAAAGAAATTACTTGACGAGTGCGAAGGGGCTGGTGGCGGCGATGATGGCGCGGGGACTGCTGCTCCTGCAAGCGGCTCTGGCGTGGCCAAAGGATCCGCTCCTGACACTGTTGTGCTAGAAGACTCCATTCAAGATGAACAACTTGACTATGGTCAGTTTGGAGATGATGAGGAGCAGGCTGCGCCAGATGCTGAGGGCGATGATGAGGATGATGAAGAGGCTGATGTCAACGTGGAGACTTGAGAAGCCCTTCATGTTTTTTATTTTTATTTGTAGTTTGTATCTCATCTTGTAAACTTGTAAATTTCAATGCTTTTGAATGAAATGTTGTTTTTCCCTTCTTCGCATCTTGCGCATTCCCCATTCATCTCTTTATATTGAATGTTTGCTTGTTGAATATAAGATATGCTTGCACGTTGAAATAAGAACAAGGTTGTAAGGAATTTATTATTCTTAACCCTTGTCGTATTGTAAGTGATTTTGCCATATCTTGATTATGTTGACACGTGTCTTGGCGTTTTTATTATTCCTCTTTTGCGCGACGTTATCGCGCATGGAATTATGAGTTTTTTAGCCTTTACGTGTCAAAATGTGTTACTCAGATATCCATTACAATTTCATGCGCGACCTCGACCTGAGACCTTAACAACTATGTTTTGGCATTCGCTTTGCCTTAGTTGTGCTTAGGTATTTTTATGGTCAGTCTGCGCAGCATGTAGGATGGATGTTGTGAGTGATTTGAGCTAAGGCTCACATTATTGGGCTAAGGCCCTGACGTTTTAGAGTTAAGACTCGTTAACGCGTTTGAGCTTGTTGCTCGCGCATGTATGTTTTACTTCGTTTTATTTTGTTTTGATGTCAATACGATGTTGTCATATTGCTCAAAATTAATAAAGGGAAGTGTGAAACATGTATGCAAAAGGTAATAGAATTGGGCTAAGGCCCTGACGTTTTAGAGTTAAGACTCGTTAACGCGTTTGAGCTTGTTGCTCGCGCATGTATGTTTTACTTCGTTTTATTTTGTTTTGATGTCAATACAATGTTGTCATATTGCTCAAAATTAATAAAGGGAAGTGTGAAACATGTATGCAAAAGGTAATAGAATCCACATTAAGAGAAGATAGCGCGTATCATTATTCATAATGGCTTAAAAGGCCTTGATTACAAACTTGATATTTTTTACATGAAACATTTTCTAAGTTGTGCCGCGTTCCATGCGCGCGGGATCTTCTTTCCATTCAAATCTTTTAAAGCATATGCGCCTTTCCCCAATTCTTCTGAGATTTGATACGGTCCCTCCCAATTGGGTGACATTTTTCCTGGGGGTATCGCGCGGCTAGCTTCATTGTTTCGAAGGACAAAATCATTTTTCTTGAAGTGGCATTCTTTCACACGCTGGTTGTAATATTTTTACAGTTTTTTCTTGTACTTGGCTTCACTGATGATAGCCGCCTCTCTGCGCCCTTCAAGTAAGTTGAGATCCAACCTTCGTTCGCGCTCGTTATCAATCTTGCTCATCAGGAGTACTCTATGGGATGGGCATCCAATTTCCGCTGGAATCATTGCCTCTGTTCCATAGGTTAGGCTGAACGGAGATTCGCCATTGCTGGTTTTGCTTAATGTCCTGTGTGCCCACAGGACATTAGGTAGCTCTTCGACCCAAGAATGGGATTCTCCCTCTAACCTTTTCTTCAGCCCATTCAGCAAGCTTTGATTCGCGCGCTCCACTTGGCCATTCCCCTGAGGGTGGTATACCGAAGTGAAGATTTGGTTGATGCGCAATTCCTTGAGCCAGCTTGATATCTTCTTGTCAGTGAATTGTTTGCCATTATCGCTCACAATTTCCATGGGCAAGCCAAAACGGCATATGATGTGGCTCCAGATAAACTGCTTCATCGCTTCAGCTGTGATTTTTGCTAGTGGCTTGGCTTCAACTCATTTTGTGAAATAGTCTACTGCCACTACCAAAAATTTTACTCGCCCAGGCGCTTGCGGTAGGGGACCCACAATATCGATTGCCCATTTATGGAAAGGCCATGCGGAGGTCACCGGAATCAAGTTGTTCTTTGGCCGCATGGTGTTTGGCGCATAGCTCTGACATGCTTTGCATTTTTGGATCTCTTTTAAAGCGTCCAAGTACATGCCTGGCCAATAGTAGCCTGCGCTCATTGCCTTGGCAACCACCATGCGCGGGCCAGCATGAATTCCACAGATTCCTTCGTGTATCTCTCTGATCACATAACTTGCTTCCTCAGCATCTAGGCATTTCATGAGCGGCCCAAGATAAGAGCGTCTATATAATGTGCCATCAAGGAGTTCATAGTTCTGCGACTTGTGTCTTATCTTCCTCGCCTGTGCGCGATCATCTGGTACCTTTCCCTCCTTCAAGAATTCCATTATTGGGGTTATCCATGATGAAGGGGTTGTATGAGTTATAAGGACAGACTTCGCTACCACCGACGGGTTGCTCATTACTTCTACCCTGACATCTTTGCCAAAGTGATCAAAACTGGTTGATGCCATCTTGCTCAGCGCGTCAGCAGATTTGTTTTCACTGCGCGGAATATGAATGATTCTGAAGCAGTCAAACTGCTCGATGAGCTTTTTCGCCTGCTCTAGATATAGAGGCATGGTGTTCTCCTTGGCATCATAAAGGCCATTGACCTGTGCTGCTACCAAGTATGAATCAACATGGGCCTCTAGCTTTTTAACCCCGAATTTGTGCTCGATGCGCAGGCCAGCCAGCAGGGCTTCATACTCAGCCTCATTGTTGGTGCTCTTGAAGTCCAACCTGATGGCGTAAGTATATTCATGATTCTCTGGATCCACCAGTTTGAGGCCTGCGCCGGACCCTTCATTATTTGAAGCTCCGTCAGTGAACAATCTCCAAACGTTTTCTTCATCATTGGCTCGCGGAGGGTCTACCTCGCGCTGAGCCTCTTCAATTTTTCCTTCGGGGACTTCTGCAATGAAATCAGCCAAAACTTGTCCCTTTATTGCTGGACGGGGCTTATAGGAGATCGTGTGCTCTCCTAATTCCAGCGCCCACTTTGTCAGCCTTCCTGAGAGCGCGGGACGCCGCAAGACTTGCTGGATGTTGTATCCAGTCAGAACTTCAATGGGATGACCATTGAAATATCTATGAAGCTTGCGCGACGCGTGTGTTAGTGACAAAACTAACTTTTCCATGATAGAGTAGCGCGTCTTAGGATCTGTCAGCACCCGACTCACATAGTATATTGGCGTTTGGATTCCCTTGCGATCCACCAATAATACTGCGCCGATGGCGCGCTCTCCTGCTGATAGATATAATGTCAAAGTTTCACCAGGAAGTGGAGCTGTGAGCGCGGGCAGATTTATCAAACATTCTTTAATCTCACTGAAAGCTTGCTCGGCCTCAGGAGTCCATTTGAACTGACTTTTCTTTAAGCAGTTTCTCAATGTATTGACAAATGGGGTAGATTTGGTTGCATGGTTCGCTAGGAACCTGTTGATTGATACCAATCTACCATTCAGCTTCTGAACTTCTTTCATGGTGGATGGCGAGGGCATGTCAAGGATGGCCTCCACCTTCTCAGGGTTCACCTTGAAACCATCCTTGGTGACCATTACACCTAGAAATTTTCCCTCTAGTACGCCGAAAGTACATTTGCTTGGATTGAGCTTCATGTTAACTTCCTTTAGGCACCCAAGGGTTTCTTCGATATCTTTGAGCATTTGCTTTTCCTCCCTGCTCTTGATCACCAAATCATCCACATAGACTTCTAGGTTTCTTCCGATTTGCTCGCTGAAAACGGCATCCATAAGTCTTTGGTAGGTGGCGCCCGCATTCTTCAAACCAAAGGGCATTTTTGTGTAGCAAAAAACACCCTTGTCGGTTCTAAATGCGGTCTTGTCCTCATCTTGTGGTGCCATTTGAATTTGGTGATAGCCTTTGTAGGCATCCAGGAAACATTTGAGCTTGAATGGCGCCACGGAGTCCACCTTTGCGTCGATGTTTGGGAGGGGGTAACAATCTTTTGGGCACGCTTTGTTGAGGTCTTTGAAGTCAATGCACATCCTCCACGACCCGTTACTTTTCTTACCATCACAGGATTGGCTACCCACGTCTGGTATCGTATCGGGCGGATGATGTTTGCGCGCAGTAAATCCTCAACCTGCTCATTCATGGCCCTCGCTTTCTCATCCCCCATGACTCTCTTCTTTTGAGCAATTGGCTCTACAGACTTGAACGTGTTGAGAGAATGTTGTGCCAGGTCTCGCGGAACCCCAGTCATATCAGAGTGTTGCCACGCGAAGACCAACATATATGCTGTGAGCAACCTTTTCATTCTCAACCTCGTGTCGTCTGATATCGTAGCGCCAATTGTGATTTTTTGCTCCGGGAATTTTGGGTTGAGAATCCATTCTTCTGGCGCGTTTTCTGCCATTGGAATTTTCATTCTCCCCTCCCGCGGAGTACTTGTCACTGCGCACAAATGATCTCGGTATACAAAAGTTACACCTGTTGGTGTTGGGAACCCCAACGCGCCGTGCGCTGGCGACGGTATGGCGTTGAATTGGGCAATCGTTCCCCTACCCAAGATCATATTGTGGCAAGAAGTGGTGGGCAAGACCAAGAAGTTAACAACTTCGGCCCGCTTGTGTTTCTCATCCCCCATAGTAAGCTCAAATTGAATTTGACCTAGGGGATGAATGATTTCATTTGAAACACCAGAGATTGGTGCATTCACAATTTCAAGCCTTGCTTGGTCTGCCGGATCCAGTTTCCTGAAACATTGCTCATACATGATGTCTGACTCGCTGCCAGTGTCCACCAGGACTTTTGACACTTCGTAATGAGCAATGTGTGTAGTGATGACCAGAGGACTGCTAATTGAAGGGCCTCCCCTGATTCTTGGGAAGATTACTTGTTGCTCGCGCCAATCTCCTTGGATTTGCGCGCTTCTTTTTCTTGATGTTTGCCCTTGCCTTCCTCCCTCGGCTACACAGATTCTCTTATACTTTTTGCTGGCAGAGGCTCCTTCTGGTTGTTCATTTTCTGGTCTTGAGTTTTTTACCAGGTGAGCCAGCTTGCCTGATTTCACATCCTTTTCAATTGCATCCTTCAAGTGGTGGCATGCATCAGTGTTGTGTCCTGTGGACTTGTGAAACTCACAGTACTTGCCACTGTCTGATGGTCCCTTGTAGTGTAGTGGCTTGGGGCTTTTGAATTGGACATTCTCAGTGCTTAACACCTGTGAAGGCGTTTTAGTGAGGGGAGTCCATATTCTTGGCAGAGGTCTGCTAGGATCTCTGCCGCCTTCCCTCTTGTCACCCTCCCCGCGATTACGAACATCTTTTTGGGGCTGGGGTGAGCTTGGTTGCGCCTGCTTTTCTGCGGAAGAAAAACTGGTTGGTTGCAACCTGGACCATACAGAGTTCTGTTTGCCCCTTTTTTCTTTGCTGCGCGGTGACTCAGCTTGATGCGCTCTTTCCCTTGCCCTATCTTGGGCAATTTGTTTTTCATTTCTCGCGAAGACTCGCGATGCTTCCATTAGTTTGGCCCAAGTGGTGGGCATGCCATCTCTGCTTACGAGAGCTCGGCGGAGTTGATCACTGCGCGCGCCTTGTATAAAGGCCACGCGCAGGAGTTGCTCAGTTATACCTCCGATTGCCAGAGACTCCTGATTGAAACGTGTTATGTAGTCTTCAATCGTTTCATCATTCATGCGCACGCAGTGCATGATGTCATCAGGGTCGCGCGTGTGTCTGCGCTGCTGTACGAAGTGGGCTTGGAACTTTTCCAATAGTTCCTCGAACCCATCGATTTGCCCAGTCGGCAAGCTCTCGAACCAGACACGCGCCGCGCCCGTGAGGCAGCGAGCAAACATGTGACACCATGTTGGCATCGTCCAGCTCTCTAGGTTTCCCGTGTTGTAAAAACCTTGCAAGAAATCATCTGGATCTGTTGTGCCGTCATATTTGCCCAAACCACTTGGCATCTTGGTTTTGTGCTGGATGGGAGCCTTCGCGATGCGCTCAGTGAACTTTGAATGTTTCACCAAGATGGCTGGTCTGTACGGTGTGGTTACGTCCACTTGCCCTCTAACTGGTGGGCTGTACGGTATGTGCAGATCCAGATCGGCTCTGGCTCCAGGCGCCATGTTCACAGGCGCGCGGAGCTGTGAGCCTCCTGCATGAGTATCTCGCGTCTTCCTCATGCTGTGCACTTCTTCATCACTGAACTCAGTGTGTGCAGTGTGAACAGAATGTCCTTCTTCCGGCGCGCGCGGCCTTTTTGTTCCATGAACAGTTTGCTTATCAAACGCTTGCCTTTGTGTTAAGTCGGCTAGCTTTTTCTGTTTGACCATCTCATTGTACTTGTCCATTAGACGCCGCTGCTCGTTTATGAGCCATTCTTTAGGATCATTTGTTTCATCTTCCGGACCCATTGGTCCTTTTTGTTTCGCGCCGGCAAGATTTTGTAACGTAAGATCGTCTGGAGGAGTTTCAGTCTGGCCGTGAGGAGTTGTGATGAAGGGACGGTTACTGGTGGTGCGCGTAGAATCACGCGGCCCCCTCAGAAACTGCTGTCCCTCATTAACATCCTCACGTTCAATATCCTCCAGAACCTGATCGACGTTACGAGCACCAGAAACCATGGTGAAAATTTGTTTTTATATATAGATCTGATGAGATCTGATTGCCGTTGTCCCACGGATGGCGCCAATGAAGAAACGTGGATCGACTCACTGGTAGACGATCTACTTTCCTCGGGTGTGATTATACTATTTCACCGATGGTTTTCTTGGATCTGTGTTCTTCCACCTACAAAATGAACTGCACCGTCAACTTACCCCTCAGAAAGGGACAGAGGGGTCCTCTTTGGGGTAACCCTCCGGTGTGAGAATAAGTATTTGTGGGAGAAGATAATAATATCAGAGTAAGGAAATCTGGAGAGTATTGCTTAATAGCTGAATCTCTGTGATTGGATGTGATTGTGTATGTTACTGGCTGTAACTGTCTGTGATTGAATGTAATTGAATATGATTCAATGCCTCTCCTTGTGGAGTTGATGCTGTATTTATAGTGCTAGGGTTTCCACTGATTGGGCTCAGCCTTGTTGGCCTCCTCCAATTGCTCTGCGCCACGTGTCCTCTGGGACACCTGGTGCTTTCTCATTGGTTATAATTACGTGGTAGCACATGGGTTATGCTGAGTTGTCCACCTTTCATTTGGCAGCTGTCAACATCAGCATATTCTTATTCCTTAAAAAGATACCTTCTGGAAGGTTGTCTGACGTGCACAATCAAGGTTGCCCTAATCCTGATTTGGATAAGGACGAGGTTGATTATGTGCATGTGTGATATGCGCCAATCCTGAGGATGCGCGAGGTCTTCTCTTTATTCTCACGCGCAGATGTTTCATGCGCAGATGTGATATGCACGAGCATGTGATATGCGCCGCGCGCTGATGCGCCACGCGCATATGTGATATGCGTGAGCATACGTGATGCGTGAGCATATGCGTGCCTGGGCATATGATGCCTGAGCATGTGTGGTGCCTGGGCATATGATGCCTGAGCATGTGTGATATGCGCCATGCGCATAGGTTTTGGCTTTGTGCCTTCATTGTGTCTTGATTTCAAGCCTCTTGTCTATATCTTGTGGGTTGACCCGCCTCGCTCGGTGTTGAGGCGGGTACATACCTCTTCAATAAAGTACTAATTTCATTATATATTGACTTAATATGACCTGTTTTGCTTTCTAATTTCCTAATAAAACAACGTTTTGGTTAAAAACCAAAGATATAAATTCAATAATGGTGTCAAAACTGAAGTACAAAATGTCAACAATTTTGAAACCATGAAGCAAATACACGGTATCCACCAAAAAACAATTCAAGATTGAAGGAGAGTTGACTGTGATTTATGTTGACCATAAACCAAAACCATGTGGATTACTTGAATATGATAGAAAAAATGGCATATTTGGTAGATTGGACCACCAAATTCATTATTCAACCGATCACAAATTCACAATAAATAGTTGTAAATAATTTCTCTCAGAAAAAAATATATATAAGAAGTAACTTTTTGAGGGTTGATGGTGTTACTTTCATGCGGAATAATATGAATTAGTTTCATATTTTATTTAAAACAGCCGGAACCTGGAATCAGACCGGAAAAAAAACCCGGAACCATCTTTTTTATACTCGATCCTACCCGTAGGGTACAGATAGGGTATGCATTTCGATACCAAAACTTGTACCCGAAACCGGACCAGATTTGTACCGATAATACCCGAAATCGGAACCAGTTCCATACCCGGAGCCGAGTTTTTTTCAAACCCGAAACCTTAGTTTATCAAATGTCCGATCTGTACCTGAATTTACCCGAAAAATGCACCCCTAAAAGGTGCAACCCTATAAAAACAATCCAATCTATACCCGAAAAATATATGAAAATAGAGGTTTTTTTCAACACACAAAAATAGGGTAATCAAATACTCGATTTTAGAATACCCGGTTTTATACCCGACCCAAACTCGATGCATAGGTTATAATTTTTAGAAAGAATGTCCGGCCCGAACCGACCCGAATATTTCTAATGCCCGGTCATACTCAAACTCCGGTTCCATACAAGGAACCGGTTATTTTAAAAACCCGATTTATACACCTCTAATAATATATATCTAGTTTGTAATTGTCACACCCTCAAAATCCACTAACGGAGTTTTACCGTCAGAGGGTGTGAACTAACAGGATCGGATTCATTAGTTATAATCAAACCATAAAAACGTTTACGAGTAATTAAATGCGGAAGCGTAAAAACCATAAAATAAATGTTGCGTCACGCAGGACGACCTAAACCCAATGATAACAGTTTTAAAATAGTTTGCATAACAAAAGCGTTTTCAAGCAATGCATGATCCTATACCGCGCGCCCGCCTCGGCTACCTGAGAATAACATACTAAAAGTGTCAACACAAGGTTGGTGAGTTCACAAGTTTATATAAAGTAAAGCGTTTAGCGTTTGCGTTCAGCGTTTTGCGTTTAGCGTTTTGCGTTCAGCGTTTTGCGTTACCAGATAGTGTTAAATCAATTATATATCGATAGGTAGCTAGCCTATACAACAAGTATTACTAAGTGTTCGACACCGAAGCTGACTGTTTATCAAGTGCCTTGTCACCAGGTCATCCAGACCATGGTACGTGTTAGCCAAAATTACACCCGCTCGACCTCCAGTCGAGTTTAGCGATGGGTGGGGTTTGTCAAACCCAGTAGTACTACTCAACAGTGACTCGCTATTCCAAATATTAACCGGTTCGATGTGTAGGACTTCAAATGTTTCGTTTGCCACTTAGCCTTTACAAGTGATATATAATTTACTAACAAAATCTTAAATGCGTTTATCGGAGTATGTTATCTCCCCCAAGTGAAAAGCGTTTAAAACAGTTTAAAGGGGTAAGTGAAACTCACTGTTTGCGAAGAATTCCCAAAATAAATCACCAAAGGATGCACGTCACAGAAAAACTCTCTCTAGCGTTCTAAAACAACAAAGAGATTTTCTAAGTGTCGGAACTATTAACGAGTCTCTAGACCCGGCACGTAGTACCTATGCAAATATCACGTTTCGTGTTTGTTTGTGAATCGTGTGTGACTTAACAAGCACATTTGTGATACGCTACGTGTGTGAAAAATCGTTTACGTGTCATGTATTAATAATGTACATCACTAGCAACTATTCCCCGCAGGGGCAATTTGGTCAAAACATAACAATTAACTAGCAATTATCATGTTTCATGCATTTTCACAAAATTCAGCAGCTAGTTTCACCGAGACAGAAATTCTACTTGAAAGATTGTACTATTCCACCGATCATAGCATCTCAATTAATTTACCAAAAATCATCACAAAAGCATGTATGTCTTAGGTTTCCAGAACATATTTTATTATATTTTTATTCCACCTAGGTTTCTCACAATAATCAAATCATTACAGCAAACTCATAACAGTCAAATTCATGCGCAACAGAATGTTATTTGCAATTCCTGTTAAATGAAAAATCCAACAAATGCAAGACCACTTGGGTTAGGTTCCTAACTCAATAAGTCAACTTCCAGAAGTAGAACCAACCCAATTGGTCTCGTAGTTCATGAGATATAACATTTACAAAACAACCTAACAGCAGGTCTAACAACTCAGCTTTGCACAACGTTTTTGTAAAATCATAAAGGTTAACTTTTACACGTCCAAAAATTACAAATTTATATTCTTTAGAAACTAGACTCAACCTAGTTTACTGTAGTATCAATAATCTCAACCAATTTTCACATTTACACCCCGATACAGTCAATTAAACATCAACAACACAATCTGTCCAGAAACTGTTTGCAACAAAACTCAACATATTAGCCATTTATAAATCATAATTCCTTCATATAACATCCTAGACACCATAATCACTATCCATGCACATCAATTACACATTACATCCATGGTTAGGGTTTTATTTGAATTCAAAATCAAGAACAAACGATTAACATGCAATAACACCAATACTAGCTATCAATTCAACAATCAATACATCTTTCAATCAAAACAAGACACATGAACACAATCACATATAAAAATCGGACCTAGGGTTTATAATTAACCCATTAAAATCGAAATTAAGCATAGAGGATGCATAGGATAGTCGTTTATACCTTCCTAGCACCTTAATCTTCAATTGAAAAGCTTGAAAATTGATTGTATGTGTGTGTGAATGGCCGATCGCAAGAGGGAAGCAAGGGGGGGGGGGGGCTGCCGTCGACTTAGGTGAGGGAAAGAGGGAGTGTTAGGGTTTGGTGATTATTATTAATAATTATAATATAATACACTTTGGTCCCTTAACTTTCAAATGTTACTTTTCTAGCTTAATTAACTAGTTCTAGCACATTGAGTTAACGTTTATAACAATGTTATCACATAACACATAAGTCTAACACATAATTATCACATAATTATTGTTTTGACGTTTTTTGTTTATTCATCAATTGTTTGCGTCAACTCGTTTGCGTTTCGGTGCAAATCCCGAAAGACTACACATGTAGTAAGTGTCAAGCGTCATTTAAACCCTAGTTTAAATGTAATGAGGTGTGCGTTATAGATTCAGTGATCTTTAAGTTTGAGTTGACGGAGTTGAGTTAACGGAGTTAACCTGAAATTGACGATTGTCACAATAATAAAATGTGAAACTAATTCATACTTTTGGTATAAATCTGGAATGTTAACAAAATACGGTATTTGTAGTAAACACAGTATAAAAATTGAATAGAAAGATGATTTTTTGAAAAAAAAGAACAAAAAATATGATAAACTTTAAAAAAGCAGTTCGAACTGCCGGCCCTATCTGTAACCAATCTGCCAAAACAAAGACGATTTGGAATAACTAAACCGGCTCACCTGTGTGGCCAGTTCATGGTCCGCCACGCTAGTCCGGTTCAATTTTGAAAATTATTGTTTATCTCACAGTTTTATGTTTAATTATAAATATACATGTTATTTGATACCAACTTACTTTTCTCAATTGTTTCATTTTGTAAGCGTAGTTTTCACTTTCCCCATTATGATAAAAAGAATTTGTTTTGATAAGCTTTAGGAATGGTAACGGGACTTGACTCAATGGGAAACCCAAAACTCAAAGCATTTGAGATGGGGTAAATTGGACGGATATTCGGTTATGATTTGGGACGACAGTGATATCCACTCGATTACCAAACTCATTACCCGCATTAAAAGTGAATACATTAATATATTATATAGTTGTTGGGGATCAAAGTGTTTTGTGAATTGATAATCGACATAAAAACAATTAAACCATAAGTAAATTCAAACACAACCGCAAGCACATTCAAGATGAAATCATATTTAATTATTTTAGTTCACTTGAATTCAATACACAATACAGATAAACTCCCCCTAAACCGAATACCTCTCTCATCAACTGTGTGTAAAATTACGATGAACGTTGATGATTACAATGTCAGTAGAGAGTAAAGTATAAACACATATAGATCTAGAGAGACGTTTGATGACATCATCATGACAATGACTTCTAACCCTCTAACACAATTGTGATAGTGACATCTTTAGTTGTTAAGAGTAAATTACCGAATAAGATCACTTAATCAATTGATAACTGAAATACTTATGTGTAAAGAGTCAGCTAACCAGGTAAACAACTGATAAATGTACGCGTTGCTTACATGCCAGCAGTTCTCCTTTCATTTCTTAAGACTTAAGCCCTTTTGCACCTTTACTCTCTTGATCATCAGTCTGGCATCGTTCTTTAAAGTATCAGTTCTTGCGTCTTCAATTCTTTGTCAAGGATAGAGCCCATACTTGTATAGGTTATTGGCTTCAGCTTTTTATTTAATGAAGGATGGGTCAATATAATCAGTTGGCTTTGGCTCATTGGTTCTTATTAGACTATTTGAAGTGGGAGACTTATGGATAAAGTTATGGCTCGTAACTCTCCCCTACACCGTCCCACTCAAAGTTATGGGTTTCGAAGTTATGTACATAACTTTAAAGGGTGTCGTTTTGTGTGTGTTTGTGTGAGAGAGGAGGGGGGGTAATTATTGCATGCCAGTTATGAGTTTTTTACCACTACACCACTTTTTACAAAACCCTTCAATGTTGACTAGATCGCCATGTGTCGCAAAACGTCTAAGTGTGGAACATTAAGACTTTGCATGGTATTAGACTCAAAATAGTCATAAAGGATATAATAATTAGTATGATAAAGTTGTTAGAAACTTGAGATTATACAACTTATAGAAATATTGCAAAGGTAAGTACTCAAAGTATAATTTCAAGTTTGTTTTTATGTGAGTTTAAGATCGGGTTTTAGGTAATTTGCATCCCAAAGTATAACTTCAACGCCCCACTCATGCCCAACCCATTGCTATTGTTTGGATCGAATACAAATTAAATTAGCGTGCTAACTGTAAGAATCAAGTAGTGTAATTATATATACAACATAGTGTAATAATAGTGTAGTGTAATTACATCATTGTATAATTACACTACGATGTAATTGCATAATTACACTACTTGATTATCAAAGTTAGCTAATTAATTCAATTTGTACATTATTTTTCTCTATTAATATAAACCTATATTATTTTTAATAGGTCTTATCAATTTTGGTTATTCGGTTATTCAATGTAGGTTTTCCTGAGACTTTTATGAAAGTTGTAAAATGGTTTTAGTTTGAAATATATCGTTGAGACTTGGGAGTGGTTTAGATACACATGAATATAATACTAATGTACCTATCCTCTCTTTTCTAGTTTCTTAATCTATATGTTAATTTTTAATGGTTTCTCTTTTATTCAATGTTGGTCAACTTTTGGTAACACTAAATTTTATAAAATGTGTATTATCTCACATTCTCACTAAATTTAAAACAAGTCAATAGTAGGTATTTACTATTTAGGACCATTCTAGATTCAGGACCACATTATGGGTTAAGTATAAAGAAATACAAACTAGTGGTAGAAAACAATTTTGAAAGCTGAAACATAACAATATCATTTCAAAAAATAAAAAAGAAAACAACATAGAAAATCAGATAAAAAATGGGTCCTACCAGACACACACAAGAAAAAACACCCACCTAATCCGTCACGGATTGGACAATCCGCCATGGATTCCTTTTGTTTTGTTGTATTATGTATGTATCCTATCCGCCACGGATAGGGCTATCCGCCACTGACCTCGTACACGTCAACCTCGGACTATCAAATCAGTCTGACCTCATACACAATCCGCCACGGATTGGGCGATCCGCCCCAGATTGATTCAATAATTGAATTTTAAGGCTCCCGTCTCCATTTCTCTATATATTATGCATGCATTTTAAGGCTCCCGGATTGATTCAAGATATTTGTTAAAATATACAAAGAAAATGTCGTTGTATGATATTTTGTTTGGTGATGGGAACGACGAGTAGTCGGGCTACGCATATAACGATCAGCCGGAGCAGTCGGGCTTGCTAGATTTGAATGAACTTCCAGACTCGAACCATGAGCCGGGCTATGCATATAACGAGCAGTACTACTTACCAAATCCTGACCAGGTTATTTACTATATTTATATTGTACAATAGCGCGGTAGTTATTTTTTAAATAGTATACGTTGTCATTATATTTTATCAGGGCTATATCATATACGGTAGTCACCCTTCCCGGCCTCGGGGAAATAGGACATCGCCGAATACATGCGATGCCAGACCCAAAAAACAGCCTTATGGTCAGTCTTTGCAGTAGTTACATGTAGACGGTCTGTATTACGGAACCCAGAATTCATACCAGTTACCTTTAGAATAGCAACCATGCATGTCACGACTAGTCACGAGCAACAGCGTTGATGGCATTCAAGAGGCTCACGACGAAGGAGGCGATGATGTTGTTGTTGTTGATGATGATGATGATGATGATGGTGGTGGTGGTGGTGGTGGTGGTGATCGTTATATACGCTAGACGACATTTTCCTATGTAACTGATAATGTATGACCTATGTTTTTTTTAACTTATTATTATTATTTTTCAACACGTTACTAAATATTACTTTATTTACATTGCTTGATATCGGTATTTTAATTCTCTTGATGAGTTGGTGGATTGGGTTAAGAAGACAGGACGGGAACATGGTTGTGTTATCTATGTCCAACGTTCAAGGAACAAAAGTGTTGAACTTGTATGCAATCGAAGAGGGGAACCAAAACTCAAGGCCAGGGTGAGGTATACCGGGAGTATTAATAGGGGTTGTCAATTTAAACTTGTCGGGAGGTACAACGTGGCAGGTGATTATTGGAAGCTAGAGGTTGTCAACGAGACGCAAAACCACGGTCCCGTTGTGTTTGAGGAGGGGCACCCGACTCAAAGGAAAATGACCGACGAGGAAGTTGATATGGTTGCGACGTTACATAGGCAGAGTCTGAGGTCTACTCAAATTAAGGCAGCCATAAAGGAACGTTTTCCTGGTAACAAATGTATTATTAAGGACATATACAACGTCGTGAAGCTCGTTGATGATCAATATAAAATTGGTGACAGCCCCATACAGGTACTTTTTGTAAGAATGTTATTATTTTGTAAAACTATTTTTAATATATATTATTTTGTAAGACTATTTTTAATATATATTATTTTGTTTTATCATATATAAAATATATTATTCTGAAATATTTTTTAATTAATTAATTCATTATATTATTTTATTATATTATTTTTATTATTATTTTGATATGTAATAAGAATATTTGTAATATTTAGTATTTTTTTGTTAAACCCAATGTAGGTACTTGAAAACTTTCTTCAAACCAATGGGTTCACCTTTCACACATGGGAGAATCCTTCCACCAACAGGACGGAGAATGTTTTCTTCTGTCATGACAAGTCGCATACCATGTGGCGTGCGTTCCCAGATTTGTTGTTGATAGACACGACTTACAACACCAACATGTACAAGTGGTCGTTTGTTCAGTTTGTTGGTGTGACGTCAACATCAAAGTCTTTCTGTGTTGCGCATGCGGTTTTCTTTAGGGAACAACAGTGTAACTTCACATGGGCCCTGGAACGACTTAAAGACATGCTTGGCGATTGTAGGGAGCCGTGTGTGATCCTGATTGACAAGGACCAAGCCTTTATGAAATCCTGTGACATAGTCTTTCCAAATGCTACCAAAAACCTTTGTAGGTGGCACATCACACAGAACATAAAGAAAGAACATAAGAGTCATTTTCAGTCAAATATCTTTGAATCCTTCTCTTACTGGTGGAAATTACTCTACGAGTCGGCAACAAAAACTATGTACGACTACAACTGCGGTCAAATGGAAGCAACGTTAGCTGGACACGGCAGATGTGGTAAGTCTTTGTCCCGTATATACACATGATTTTAGATTCTAGTTGTATATATTGCATAAATTGTTTTTTAATTTGTTTCTAGAGGCTTGGTATTATATTCGCGGCAACTGGTTGGATCCATACAAAGGAAAGTTTGTGTCCTGCTGGATTTACGACCGCCTAAACTTTGGAGAGCATACAACAAACAGAGTAGAGGGCTACCACGCGATCTTGAAGAGATACCTTCCGGGCCGAACAATTCGCTAGACTATATTGCGGCGTATGCCCTCCAAGTCGTGAATTCCCAAATGGAAGAAATCGGTGCAACCTTTGAAGACTCCCGTATTAGGATCAAGAAGTACCATCAATTGACTTTGTTTAAATAGTGGTGGCTGTGTAAATGCTATTTTGGAGTCCGTTATTATTACAAAATAAAACCATATGTTGTCGGAAATAATGACGACGAGGTCCGAAAATAGCATCTACACAGCCATAATAATTTCGTTCAAAAATAGTGGTGGCTGTGTGAATTCTATTTTGGAGTCCGTTATTATTACAAAATAAAACCATATGTTGGCGGAAAATAATTACGACGGGGTCTGAAAATAACATCTACATAGCCATAATAATTTCGTTCAAAAATAGTGTGGCTGTGTAAATGCTATTTTGGAGTCCGTTATTATTACAAAATAAAACCATGTGTTGGCTGTGTAGATGCTATTGTGAACTTATGTGCTACCAGTTCAACTGTCGAGAGCTGGCGGGACACTTTAGTAGTCCGCCTTCATAAATTCCAACAGTGTCGTTAATAAGGATTGTGGGGATCAGCACTGGTCAGCCACATTAATAAAATAATAAAGTCTCGTATCAACCTACTTGGGGTTGTCCATTATCAACAAGATTGCAATGATGCACCCACGTGGGGTTCATCTAACAATCTTCGGTTTTTGATTAATTCGGTGTCATCCCAAATTGTCGCCTTGTTGATGTTAACAGATCAGTGACTCCATAATATCAGCAAGGGCTGACACAGCTGTATGAGGAGATATGCGGGCATAATTGTACCTGTATAGGGTACATTATTTAAAGTTATCTGGTGTATCCTGCCAGATTTGACATCTCGGTGCTTAGAGTGCTGTGACCGAAACAAATTTGCTCACTTCCCGGTGACTGGAGTGTTGCGGCAAAGATTTGCTGTGTAGATGCTATTTTTGGAGTGGTTATCCAGAAGAACTGCTAATAAGCCCGAAGATGATTAGGAAATAGTTATTGTATAGATGCTTTTTGATGTAATTATTCAAATTTGTAATTTATTATTCGTTTAATATAAAATTTGTGTTATTATTATTAATCTACGATTTTGTATAAATATTATTAGGGTACTCACAATATATACAAATTATATAATATTATTATAAATAATAAGAATTAATAGTTTTATATTGTATAAATATTATTACTCATACTATTTAAAAATATATAATATCATTATAAATAATACGAATTAATGATTTTATTTTGTATAAAAATTACTCACAACATTTAAAAATTTTATAATATTATTTTAAAATCAATCCGCCACTAATAAACCTATCCATGGCGGATTTGATTTAAAAAATAATCAGCCACGGAGAGGTTTATCAGTGGCGGATAGTCCCACAGATACTCCTCTCCGTCTCTGATTACTTACACTATCAAACAAAAACTAACACACACCCATCTGTCCGACCCGTTTCCGTTTGACATAAGCTATTAGAGATCCGACCTAGTAACATCAAGGTAAGTAAAATACTTGTATTATACTCTAGTTTGATATAGGTTTGGATTTAGATTAAGGGTTAGGGTTTGAGGTTTGAAAACGGGTTGGATTAAGGGTTTGAGGTTAACAAACGGGTTTGATAATGAAACGGGATAAATTTGGGTTTGAGGTTAACAAACGGGTTTGGAAACGGGTTTGTTAATGAAACGGGTTAAATTTGGGTTTGAGGTTAAAAAACGGGTTTGATAAACTTTGTTTGAAAACGTGTTGAAAACGATATGGAAAACAGGTTTGAAAACATGATAAATTATAGTATATCTTATATATAGATGACGAATACCTACATTGAAGGGGATGAGCTTCTACACGGCTATTTGCCTTTGACTTTTAACCCAGAGTCCGATTACCATGTCCGGTTTATGTAGCTTCGGCGTATAGCGCCGTAACCTAGCACGACCTTGTCTATGGACTTTATAGAAAGTGTTCGGGCGAAAGACAAGATAGAACAAATTATTGGGACTAATACACCATGGGAAAGATTGTTTACCGCCAACCAGCCAGCGTACCGGGTTCTCACGCTAGAGTTTTACTCTACATTTATTTTCAGGTATTTTTAATTTTCAAATCACTTATAAAGTAGATTTAATAAACATGTTAATATTGTTTCAGGCCACGGCAAGCTGGAGAGCCGCAGGTCCAGATGTTGATTGATGGTGCGGATACTAGTCGGGTGGAGGTTCGATTCCGTATGTTCGGGGAGGACCGTTATCTGTCGATGGAGGAGTTTGCTTTGGCGCTCAGCTTGTACATGCCGCATGAGTTACTCCAGCCTATTTACAGGGAGAACATACACGAGACACCATATGACGTGTTGAAGCGTTGGTGGACGGCGATTAGCGATGATCCTTGGCCTTCCGACGGCCTAGACTCCCGAGTCTCATCCATCAGGGACCCGTTGCACAGGTATGTATATGCATATGTATATGTAGGGTGAGGTTATTATAAAAAGTAAGATGTGTCTAGGAAGTGTAGGAAGAGACCTGGAGCGTTGGATTTGAGAATCTAATGGTTGTGGTTGGTTGATGTGTTTTTCTTATATGTGTTTTATTTTGTCACTTGTTTTATAACACTCTAGGGGCATAATCGTCTCGTGTGTTATATTATATATGAAAACATTAATCAATCTATAATTATCAGATTTTAATCCAAATTAAAAACACATCACCAAGAAACAATCATAAGTAAACACTTTATCTTGAACATCATAACCAACATATTAATAAATAAAAACACTATGTTTTTATTCAAACTAGTTATATGTAACCAATATTCATGAACAAATACACACTGAAAAAAACATACGATAACAGAAGAACACCAATAATGATATATCAAGGTGGGTTAAAACTCTGAATGAATATCATTCCCGCAAGAAAAAGAAAAAAACAAAAACAACAATGAGAAAGAAGTTGCAGTTTCAAAAATAAAATCAAGCAACTTTCAAAATAAGAAAAAAACCATGACTTTTTTCCATTCTTTTTACCAAAAACATTTTCAACGAAAACAAGTTCCTATTTAAAAACTATTTTTTCAAAAAAACACTCTCCATTTAATCGTATATCCAGTCACCTCTAGATATGAATATTGTTATTTTCTTGCGATGTGTTGTAAATAATCGGCGGATTGTGTTTTATTATGTTGTTTTAAAGACAAGCAAGTCGATAAAATTTTGAAGAAAACCGAGATGGTGAAAAAGTGGAAAAACAAATTGTGGTAGATCAATATTTACTGAATATAAAAAGAATTATAATTCTTAATTAAATTGTGCTTAATAATTGTCTAAAATTAGGAATTTCCATTAAGAAAGATTATAGTTTCTAAATTAAAAAATTTCAATCTTGACTATACTATCCCTACGTGTCATATTTAATCCAATGATCAATATTGCTTCCTACACTTTTTATGAAAGATTGTCATTTTATTTTAACCTTGCTCTGTATAATATAATATAATATAATATAATATAATATAATAATATTGTATTGTATTTTTGTACAAGCACCTACACAGGCTTATCGCTTTCACCATACAGGGTCGTCACCTGGGGGCAGATCACTGCAACCTCCGTGACCTGTTTTTTTTGCGATGTCTGCCTACGGGGAGACACTGCAACCTAGCTCGCGCGTTCGGCGACTACTTCACCAATTACTGGCACAGGCAGGGTCGCGGGTCGTTGGTCGGTGGCACGTACGTTACGCGAATTGCAATGAATTTGGGCTATGCGGACCGACTGGATACCCTACCCATTCAGCCATCGATTCGCCCGCGACCGCTGGACCGGCACGGGTAGGGTTATTCAAAAAGCTCGAGGCTCGAAGCTCGAGCTTGTGGCTCGTTAGATAAAAGCTCGAATAAAATTAGCAAAAAAAATTGATTTGATACATTCTGAGTTGAGTTGACTCATTTTTGTAACCAAGCTCGCCTCGACCTAGGCTCGTCTCGATCATGGCTCGGCTCGTTGGCTCGATTTAAATCTCGTTTAGCTTCAAAATCAAGCTAGAGCCTTAGCTGAGATGCCTCGTTTAATTTCAAGCCCGAGCTCGAAACCACCCTAGCTTGACTCGGGCTCGACTCGTGAACAACCCTAGGAACGGGCACAGGGCATGCGCATCATCCGGAAGATTCGCGACGTGTTGCACCTGGTCACTGATCTACATCGAGGTCCCACTTGTCGAGCCTCCGCCAATCGAGGAGCCGAAGGTGCATATTCAGGACGTGGCGGTTGACAATGCGGACGGTGAGGGCGAGGAAGGTGATCAGGTACGTTTTATTTTATCGTTTAAATTCTTTTTGTATCTTCGTGTTATTAACGTTAATTTAACGTGTTCATAACAGCCACCGCATCAACACCCGCAACACGTTCCATGTACATATCGCGCCGTGCGTTTGGATGCGGCCACTGACTCCCTGCTACGGAGAGTAGAGCGTGAAGTGTCACAGCTCCGTAGTCAGATGACCTGGATGGTTGGGTTTATGTCTGCCCAGCAGCATGGTGACCAGTACACAGCACCAGCGCCACGTTTCGACTAGGAGGGGAGCACGACAGGCGATGATGACGTGGGTGGTGCTGCATTTTAGATTTGTTTTTGTATGTTGTATCTTTTTCCCGAACTCGTTTTGTTTTTTTCGAACGCGTAATGTATTAATTATTATTATTATATAAATCTCATCTGTTTATTTTGTTTGTTTTCAATTTTTAATACTGTTGTTTCGTTGTAACTTTAAAACCGATCAAAAAATGGTTACACTCGACTAACAAAAAAACAAAACAAACATAACTCGTTATGTATTTATTATTATTATTATATAAATCTCGTTCTGTTTATTTTGCTCGTTTTCAATTTTAAAATTGTTGTTTCGTTGTAACTTTAAAACCGATCAAACAATGGTTACACCCGACTAACAAAAAAACAAAACAAACATAACTCGTTATTTATTTATTATTATTTTATAAATCTCATTCTGTTTATTTTGCTTATTTTCAATTTTAAAATTGTTGTTTCGTTGTAACTTTAAAACCGATCAAAAAATGGTTACACTCGACTAACAAAAAAACAAAACAAACAAAATGAAAAAATAAAAATAAAAACAAAAAGAAAAGACAACAAAAGACAAAAAAAAACAATAAAATAATAAAAAAAAGACAACAAAATGAAAAAAAAAACACATTTTTCCAAAACACCTCACAAATCCATGACGGATTGAGCGGGTGTTTTGGAAACACCATAAGATGTATCTAGCAAACCCGTAAAAAATAATGTAAGATTACTAAAACAAATCAAAGTCATATGTACTTTGCTACATAATGACATTTTATCATACTTTCATGACAATTACTGGGAAAAAAAAACCAAGTTAGCGTGTGTTAAAAGTGTAGTTGTGTCATCGACACGTAGACACAAGCGGTTTCACATTTCACATAATTTATTCTCAAGTTAAATTTCATACGATTGATAGAATAGAACACAAATAAAACAAGATAACAAAAATTATAAGTTTGTTATTTCTCCCTACTTCTTGTTTCCTCTTATTGGCAAGTTTACTATCTTCACAAGGCAAATGATCGATGTTAGCCCAAAGCAGTGTCATGTCAGAGTTGTTCTACTTTTCTAGCTTCAGCTCGAAGAAGCATGCCATGAGTAGTCGATGTTGTTGCTTGTTTCTTATTGTGTTCCTTTTCTAAAAACCATATTCGTTTTCAGGAAAATTTTGGGTTGGAGGCAGGGGTGGAGTTTGGTTGGTTAACGGTAGACTGTAATTGGTAAAATTGTAGAATGCTTCGTTTAGGTCGGTTTTCAGTTGGAATATCTGTTACTTTTAAATGATTATAAACACATTATAAATAGTAATCTTCATCAGCTCCTAGACTACAAACATAACTGGACTTGTTTTGGTATGGTAATATTTGATTTTTTGTCAAATCTTGCTACATACAATACAATCTTTGACTTTTTGGTCTTTAGGTGAAGATTTTGTTGACCATCCACCATGAAGCTGAAATACCTGTAAAAACTAAGGTAGTGTTTGGTATGCAGGAATAGAGGACGAAATGGAATGACCCATTGTGAAGGAATGGAAAATAGTGTGTTTGGTTGACCAAATGAATGGAATGACTCATTACCTAGTCCATTCCATCCCCTCTAAAATACCCCAATTTCATTTCATCCATACCCCCATGTTTTTTTTCATTCCATTCCCTCCTTCACCATACAAAACCTCCACCACCCTCCCAACAACACCACCACCCACCTCCACAAATAATCGCCATTAGTGCCAGCCACCCACCACCTCCAGCCGCCCGCCGCATCCATCAATCATCGCCCCACCATCACACACGCCGCCCACCGTCATCGCTGCCCACCACCACCTCCACCGTTACCGCCACCGGTCCCACCACCACACCACTCACTACCAATTTGATTTTATTTTTTTATTTTTTCTTACCTACCAATAATACAAAGTAACGATTCATTTCATTCCAATGTGGTAACTAAACATTTCATTGGAATGGTAATAACCCATTCCATTACCACGTCCATTCCATTACGTTGTCCATTCCATTACCCCATACCAAACAGACCCTAAATGGTGTCACCGTTGGCAGAATTCCGAAGTACGTTAGTGTACATATTCTTTACATGATTGATATGATACTGATTCAAGGTATTTGCTTTTGCGGTTCCTGAAACTCTTCCATTGCATGACATCCCGATATGAGTTTCCGAAAAGGTCACAACCAGATGTAATGTATCTACGTATGATGCTTTATCATCATACCATAAAAATGAAAAACAAGAAAAGAATACTATTAAGTAATGGGTTAAGGGGCCCGTATCTCAGAGTTATATCCTTTGCATTTCACACGAAAGCATGTTCACAGAATCAAGCAGGCAAACCTTAAAACCGGAAGAAAAATATCGATTTCAAAATGTTCAAACGGTTTAACTTTCATATATCCTTACATGTTCTCTTGATTGTATAAATCCTCTATCTATCAGATGGTCTTACTACTTGCGATGCTTACTTCTTTTCTTCTCCTTTTTCCTCTTCTTTTTCTCGTCAACAGACGACTTGTGCTTTTTGCGATCATGCTTGCTTCTTTTGGCCTTTCTCTCTCTTTCTTCACTAGACTCGTCATCTGATTTGAGATCAAGAGGCTTTTCGGGACCAAGAACAGCACGTCTGCTTTCTCTATACCCCGCGTCGATATTCCCTTCAGAATCAGGAAGGTATGGGCCTGTCTCAACCATCCTCGACCCGACGGTACCCCTACCTCGTTTAGCCCTATCACAATCAAACAAGTGAGACTGGTCACACGCACACACACACACACACCAGGCCGTCTCCGAGAATCGTTAAAAAGTTTTGGGCCGAAGGCGAAAAAAGAATTTGGGCCTTAAGTAAAAGGGTTTTTTATTGGGTTTAAACAATTAAATTTTTAAATGGGCTTACTTGGTTATAATTTGGGTTGAAAATGGGCTTAAATTAGTTGAGTAATTGGATTTAAACATTAAGAATACATATTGTTTTTCAAAAAAATATATATAAATTAAAAAAAATAATAAAAATTCGGACCTACCAAGGTGATCGAGCCAGGACGGTTGACCACCCTACCCTGACTCATAACCAGCCATGACACACAGACGCTCGCGCGAGAGGAAAGCACAGAGATAAATGGTAAGTACCTTGAGTGCAAGAATTCCTCAATCTCGGTGTCCCTAAGTTCACCTCCAATTGCGCTATTGCTTGACGAAGCATAATCCTCAAACCTTCTAGTACTTTTCTTTTTGGACCCACTATTTTTTTTAGACCTATTATCCATTTCCTTTTCCTTTTCACGTGCCCGCCACATCTCATTTACTTCCGTAGCTCGATTAGCTGAAAAAAATATCACTTGTAAGTCAACATTTCATTTGAGTATGCACGAAAAGCCAAAAGAATCATTATTTTTTTATATAAATAGCTTACATTGTTGCACACCGAGAACAGTTGCAGTGAGGAATCGTGAGTTTGGCCTAACCCTTACATTAGGAGGATGAAGATACGCATCTATTCCATCTCTTGCAGCTTGCCGCCTCAATTCTGCCTGCTTCTTTCATCAGAATTGCAGCAATTCTATTTTCAGTCTCGAGATCCATCTCTGTCTTATCATAATATATATTTATCAACTTAGCACGCAATGCAGAAGGACTAATAGTTAGTCAAAAAGAGGCACAGTAACAGAATTCATCTGATATCAGCCAAAAGACCATTAATCTTTAACACACTCATCCTATCAGCAAATTATGATAAAAATAGTCCACACTGATATACTTTTAAATCAAAAGCAACCACAAACAGTATCCAATTCTTTGAAAAACTCATGTCAATGTTAAATACTGATATTAATTCATAGCTTGAATGTTGATGTAAAGTTAAACAGGCAGGCACAAATGTTGCATAATCAAAGTGATGAACAAAGATTGCAATTGAATTGAAATGAAATGATTGAGTTTCGACAAAGAGTTACAATGAATTGTAAATAATCAAATATATATTGTTTTATTGCCTGCTCCTAATAATTAATTAACTTGGAATGAATCTCTCTTTCTTGTTTTACAAATTAAAAATCAATTGTAAGTAAGTAAGTAAGTAAGATCGATCTATAAAAATAGAATTAGCTAGGGCAAAAGATGAAAAATAATAACAAGTTTCTGAAGAAAACCTAACCTAACCTAACCTGATTAATATTGAGCCGACGACCGATAAGAAGAGGCTGAGGAGGCGACACAAGACGAACGATTACTCTGTCTCTCTTCCGTCGCCCGTCTCTCTTCCTTTCTGCAAATCCAACCCCCACACAATTCCTTTTCCCTTATTATTATTATTATTATTATTATTATTATGTATGTCTATATTAAACACACATATGCCGTTAAGATATCCAACCCAACGTGGGGAGTACTTAATTATCACCCTTAAACTAAGCAATTAGGCTAAACGGGATTTCATGTTTTTTTCATTGGCGACATCCGTGCATTTTGCTAGAACTGTTTTTGATCCAATATTTTGGTTCGAATGAGTGGAAAAACACCCACCAGGGCGGTTGGTCAGTCGTCAAACGCCAACCAAGATGAAGACCTGGGCGCTGACGTTGTCATTGGGAATACTGAAGACATCGCTAACGCGTCCAACCTTCGGCCACCCTTCACTGTAACGCCCCCGACCATGTTACGCCCACGAACGCAATCTCAAACGCCTCTACCACCAAGTGTCTTGACTTGGTGGCAAGGGGAATAAGAAAAACTCATGGCCAGAATGCAAGAAAAGCTATCATCCGTCGTCCAACCTAGAAACTTGCTCGGCGGCGCCACGAGTAGTAATAGGGCGGACGAAGAAGACGAAGATGATGATGAATATGAATCAACTCCTGATGCGCGCAGAATAGGAGAACCACCCTCTGTGAGAACACAACAGCGAGGTTGCCAAACGAATAGCCAGGCTGGGGAGTGCAATAAAGCACAACGCTCACGCCCTACGGCTCGTCCACATCTGGACGACCCAGATTATGAACAAAGCTAGAAAGATCCTGATCGCCATGATACCTTCACTAAAAAACTCATCAAATATTACCTCGATGCGATTGAGGACTTTCAAAGCCATACACGACACTCGCCTCGGCAGGAACGTCCAAACTCATCAGAAGGATCGCTAAGCAAAGTTACTGGAAAAACCCAAAGATACCGCCGGCAGTGGGCCAGTATGATGGTTTATCCGATCCAGATGACCATCTATAGACCTATATCTCCACAGGTCTAATTTCGGGGTGGACAATGCTAATATGTTGTCACATATTCACCTTAACGCTCGCAAGAGCAACGAGGGCATGGTTTGAGCGCCTACCAGAGGGGTAAATCGTCAATTGGAATGACTTGGCTAGTAAGTTCACCCAACATTTTAGCTTACAGCGGCGCCACATAGTGACCCGACAGATATTCTCAATATCACTCGTAATGATAACGAGCAGTAGAATATTTCATCACCAGGTTCAACAAAGTAGGGCTCAGTATCGGTGGAGTAGGCAGGGAGCTCATGCGCCCATCCTTCTGCCAAAATGTACGATGTGAAGACCTCATTCGCACCCTCGCGGGGCGATATGGCATGCCTCAAAGCTGGGACGCTGATGTGTTGTGCTGCGTGCTAGTAAATTTATAATGGATGAGAGATTTAGCTTTGCACAAGATCGTGTTTTAAATTTATAAAAGTGATTTCTACTAAAACTAAACACACACAAAATAGGCAAGTGTACCGATCGTATATGTAGAACAGTATTGGTAAGAACCAAGTATCGATCCATGGACACAAATGTTTCCAATAATGAATCTTCGTTTTAATGTAATTGGAGAGTTTTAATCATTTTGGGTTGATTTCCAAACTTTTTATAAAATATAAATACTTATATATAATATATAGGTGACAAGAAGAGAAATTCTAAATGAGTAATCCAATTATATGAAGGTTACCATCTAAGATCAAGAATCCACTCCATTTTTCCTTGATGATTGTTAAATAAACATGTGATAAACTTGTCCTAATAATATATGATAGAATAGTCCCTCATTTCTAAGTGAACATATTCTATAACATAAAAGAAAGTAGCATGCGTATTTTCAAGTCCATCTTATGCTTAATATCATGCTACCACGAGAATGTCAATTTAAGTGGGCGTTTGGGATTCCTTATTTTAGCTCCTTATAGCTTATAACTTATGGGTTATAAGATATAAGGTGTTTGGGAAAGTTAGGTTTTGTGAGTGTATAAGGTATAAGTTACAACTTTGTAACTTATACCTTATGCCTTAAATAAGGTATTGGGAGGGTAAAATAAGGAATCCTAAACACCCCTTAAGTAGACAAGCAGTTTGGTAAAGTAGAACGATTAGGATTTACTTTGATTTCTCAACTAACAATCCTAACAACTTCGAGTGGTTGTAGTTAACTCACACAACCTCCCCTTGGTTGATTAGATTAGGTTATAGTTACACATTCCATTAACATATGATTTCTTTAACTAGCATGATAACCTAAGCAATCGTGTTAACAATGTTATTTTAGAATTATCAAAACTAGAGAAATAGATCATAACTTATATCTCATCATTTCTAAGTACAACATAAGGATCCATGTTTTATCTTAAATAAGTTATCAAAGTATTCTTTTTACCATTTCTAGTCTCCAAGAACATGAGTGAACATGAATGATTTTTAGTCATCAACCTTGATGTATTAAGTTAAAGTGATAAAACATTTCTTCATCAATGGATAATTGCAAAATAACCATTTACTTTACCAAACTAAACCACATGTTTCACATAATCATCAAGTAAAACAAAACTTCTTCATAGATTTTAGATGATAAATGGAGTTTAGCTCATAATGAGCATTGTTATGAACATTAAAAGAGATGATGATAACAAACACATAATTAAACTAGAACAATCTAACCAAATGTGGATGAATCTCCCTTCTTAATGATGATGATGGATAATGATGATGTTGATGATGATGGATAACAATGGTAACCTTCAAGCCTTCAAACTCTTCACAAGATCTTCAATATGAGTGTAATGTGAGTGTTTTTATAAGAGAAACCCGTATAAAGATTTTCTTTAAGCACACTTTTTTAATGCAACATTCTCCTTTATTTATAGTCAGTCTGGGGAAACAGGCACGACCTCGTGCTTCTAGAGGCATGCCCCCGTGTCCAGTTGCATTAAATGCTATGTCCGATCGTACATGATGACTCACCACAGGGGCGTGCTGTCACACCCAACCTACGGCGAAAATGCCGCGGCGCGAACTGATTGCTCACAGCTTTCAAAGGTTACTATCATGCATTATTAAAATGACAATATCTATTAATTACATTAAGTTTTTAAATAAATCAAATACAAACAAATACGTAATCCATAATCATACAGCACTACAACTTATAGTCTTCATCAACCTGCATTAAATTTCTATGATAACCTGCAGATGCGTATAAAATAGAATTTAGTCAACAACACATGTTCAGTGAGCAACACACCAGTTTAAATGTACATATAGTATATATAAAAATAAGTAACTGCAACAAGTCATATGAGAAAAACAAATTAACCAAATGAGCAAATATAACTGAGATGTCGAGAAGCACAAAGGCTATAATGACTAGCGTATGATCATACTAGACTGAGATTATGTTGGACCTTTCCGAATGCGAAAGCATATAAAGCAAATAAGAACATAAACAAGTAAGGTATAAGTTGTTAACACATAAGACAATAGTTGCAGTTTTGAGTATAAGTATATATAAGAAATATAATTTACGCATATGTTCCCAAAATGCTGAAAAAGAAGTAAAATAGGGGAATGTGGTACTCACCTCGAAGATGAACGAAGATGATTTAAGATAATGAGAATGATGAAAAGAATTACACTCGAACGTTAAAGCCTCATAAACTGAAGTGTTGGGTTAATTTGGACGGACAGCGGACGGCAACTATAGGTGATGAACGGCAATACAAACAACTATGGAAAACAAATTAAGTATAGGGTTAAGGTTAGCGAGGGTTAGAGGATTGAGGCTGTAAGTTTAGTTGAATTATGAACGTCGTTTATATGTATTATGAGATCAATATGGTGTCGGCTGCACATATAGGAAAACAAATCAAATGTGATCGAATTGGCTTAATTAGAACGTCGGTTTGTCAAATTTTTGGAATTTATAACACAACCCTTGATTCAATTACCATTTTGAATACGAGAATTGCGGTCCAAGGTATTCAATTGATTCGGGTTCAAGAAAAACCCAATTGGATAGTGATATGGGTAAACGGATAATCTAGGTAAGGAAATGGATTATAATAATAATTGAAATCTGGTCCTTGGAGAAAGTAGATGGGAACACCTTTGGCTAAAAGTTTGAGGTTTGGGTTAAAAAATGCCAAAATGTGTAGGTTGTAAATATACAATATATAATTAATTAAATAGTAATATGACAATAATTAATTTTCTCGATTAACAAAATATTTTTATAGAATACCCCGAACATCGAAACGAGTCAGATAACGGTTATTAAAATCAAAATAATAAATTAAAATCTCGAGTTATTACAGTCTCCCTACTTTAGATAATTTCATCCCGAAATTAATAATACTATAACAACACCATTAAAGTTTGAGGAAAGTAAAATTTTATAATAAAATTTAAAAATTTATCATAACACCGAACTTTGAATAGTTAAAATAACGCTCCAAATGCAAATCCGATAAGGGCACTTATATATAGGATGTATTAGCGGCGTATCCACCATGTCCTTCTCATCTTTACATTTGTACCGTTATTCCAACCACTTTCAATTCTATATTATGAAACACAATCTTACGCATCTGATTTCCATGCGAGGACTTTGATACTTATGTTCTGGGCCATAATTATTTAGATCGTCGGATGGTCCACATAACCCGTCTTATTGCGCGGGTTACAAAACATTTGAGTAAATCATGATTTTGAGGGAACAAAAGTTTCTAAGGAGTTTTGATTAGAAAAAAAACCAATTTATAAAACAACTTCAAAAATTGTAGTCGATTTTACTAAAGCAAGGATTTTTTTTCCAAATCGTCGCAAAAATATAAGTATTAAAAGCCGAAGAAGAGATAGCTTAAAAATAGTTAAGGTTAATGAACGTAAAGAAATAAGATAGAAGTAGGCTTTAATAAACAATCTATTTAATCAAATGAAACTTTATTTATTAGATAGAAGGTAAATAGTTCAAATGAGAAATAATCCAAGGCCATAAAGAGACGTTAAAAAACGTAATTAAGAAAAGACGAGATACATTAAAAATAAATCAAGAAAACATCAAAAGTCTTCGGGGTCCTTGAGTAGCTTAATTGGCGTGACTTGAGGCACTATAAGGAGTTGTAGGAGTAAGAGCAGTTGAGGTAGATTGATTCGGCATTGCTAGGAAAACTGGAGCTTGGACGGTTTGCAAAAGAGTTGTTTGGTGGAAATATGTCTGGTAAACTTGAGCTTGTGGTTGCGAGGTTTAGTAGTGTTGGGTTAAATAAGGTTGACCTTGAGGTTGATGGGTTTGAGCATGGGTCAAGTAGTAGGGTGTAGTTGTAGATTGAGCTTGACGAACTTGGTTAAGTTGCGGGCACGCATTACCAAGATGATTTGGGTTTCCACAATGGTAGCAAGCATGGGTATTAGGAACACCGGATTGAGCAAGAGGGATAGGTTGTTGCGGAACAACTTGTGCAGTAGGCAGTACACGGTAGGTGTTAGCAAGATGGCCATAACGATTACATTGGATGCAGCGACGGCATAGGGATCTAACCGAGTGATGATAGTTACAAATGGAGCATGACGGAAAAGGACCAAGGTAAGGTTTCTTGTTTGAGGAGACTTGCGGGTGGGTAGGATTTGTTGCAGCAAGGTTCTTACGTTTCTTGTTGTGAGGATGAGTGGGGATGGATGGTTTGTAGTCACTAGCAGAGGAATTAGTGGGAAAAGTTGAATCGGTTGCATTGATGTTTTGAATTTGCGTCACTATCCTAGGGATCGCAGCAGCTATCTCTTTGGCAATACAGGCAGCCATACGGTGGTCACGAGAACTAGCCGATTGATGTTGAGGACGACGGTGATTTCTTAGATGAGATATTCTACGAGTACCAAAAATAAAGATTTATAAGTTGAAGGATAAGTTGAGGAAAGCACTAGAATAATAAAATGGTTAAGTATATTGATAACTTATAATAACGTTGCCTTGAGAAGTACGGGAAATTGTGTCATGAGGATTAAAAGTAAACAATTATAAGATGAGAGGGGTACAATGCGTAAATAGTTATTAGATGATGTAGTCAATAAGATTAATGCGTGATGACTACATGAGGAGTTAAGTCAGTTTAAAATTTAGATTTGATTAAGTTTACAATAAACTAACGAAATATAAATTGTGGATGTTGGCCTCCCATGAGCTTTCCATGGCAATTTGAATGGCCCTACGAGCTAACGAAAAAACAACGGAGTTGGACAGCCCATGAGCGTTACATGGCAATTTGATTGTCCCAACTAATTAGCGAATTAACAATACAATGAAGTTTGTCGGCCCAATGAGCATTACACTGCGTTTTAACCGACCAAACTAAATAACTAACTATCGAAATAAATATGGGTAGTCGGAGTATCTTGTGGATCACCACGTTTGATTACTCCAACAAAAATACGAAAACAAGTTAAGAAATGGATAGTAGGAGTGCCCATGGGTTCCATGTATTTTTCACCCAACTAACCATTTAAATAACGGAACACAATAATCGGGAAAACCGAGTTTAGCCACGAACCACCGTGAATTCGGTTTAAAAATATTATAGGGATGCAACCACTAATGTGGTCACGGTTGACAACTTAGGGTGTCGGTCATATGGCATTTATGGGTCTCGATCAGGTCCATAGGGTCGAGTACTGTGGTTAGGTTATCACCCAGGTAAGGAATAACGTCTTACCTTTGGTTCTTGGAACCGTATTGCTAGTGCCCAACTCACAGTTTCTCTCCCTCTTTCATTTATCATAGGGGCATGCCACATGACCTAGCCCTAAGGTGCACGAGTGAAAAAAACAGGTGGGAATTCTTAAGGAATTTCTCGAAAATAAAAGGAATCTAATTTTTGAAAAGTTTTCTTTGATTGTTGAGGCATAGCCTCGGTGTTTGTGTGTGTGTGCATAACAATACAATAGATAATAGATAAATAATTATCTAAGAAAGTTGTAAACAATTAATTTTGAACACATAAGGCAAAAATATAGGCACGTATAGGGCTCCTAAACATGTGTCTAAGGCAATTTCTAACGACCTATCTTAAACCTTCGGCTCTGATACGAATCTGTCACACCCCAACCTACGACAGAAATGCCGGGGCGCAAACTGATTGCTCACAGCTTTTCAAAGGTTACTATCATACATTATTAAAATGACAATATCTATTAATTACATGAAGTTTTAAAATAAATCAAATACAAAAAAATACATAATCCATAATCATACAACATTACAACTTATATCACAAATGATCTTGATTAATTATTCTCTAACTTAAATTCTTCACTAGGTCTTTATCAACCTGCATTAAATTTCTACGATAACCTGCATATGCGTATAAAATAGAATTTTGTCAACAACACATGTTCAGTGAGCAACACACCAGTTTAAATGTACATATAGTATATATAAAAATAAGCAACTGCAACATGTCATATGAGAATAACAAATTAACCAAATGAGCAAGTATAACTGAGATGTCGAGAAGCAAAAAGTCTATAACGACTGTGTATGATCATACTAGACTGAGATTATTTTGGACCTCTCCGAACGCGGAATCATATAAAGCAAATAAGCACATAAACAAGTAAGGTATAAGTTGTTAACACATAAGACAATAGTTGCAGTTTTGAGTATAAGTATATATAAGAAATATAATTTAAGCATATGTCCCCAAAACGCGGAAAAAGAAGTAAAATAGGGGAATGTGGTACTCACCTCGAAGATGAACGAAGATGATTTAAGATAATGAGAATGAGGAAAAGAATTACACGCGAACGTTAAAGCCTTATAAACTGACGTGCTGGGTTAATTTGGACGGACAGCGGACGGCAACTATAGGTGATGAACGGCAATACAAACAACTATGGAAAACAAATTAAGTATAGGGTTAAGGTTAGCGAGGGTTAGAGGATTGAGGCTGTAAGTTTAGTTGAATTATGAACGTCGTTTATATGTATTATTGGATCAATATAGTGTCGGCTGCACATAAAGGAAAACAAATCAAATGTGATCGAATTGGCTTAATTAGAACGTCGGTTTGTCAAATTTTTGGAATGTATAAAACAACCCTTGATTCAATTACCATTTCGAATACGAGAATTGCGGTCCAAGGTATTCAATTGATTTGGGTACAAGAAAAACCCAATTGGATAGTGATATGGGTAAACGGATAACCCAGGTAAGGAAATGGATTATAACAATAATTGAAAGTGGTCCTTGGAGAAAGTAGATGGGAACACCTTCAACTAAAAGTTTGAGGTTTGGGTTAAAATGCCAAAATGTGTAAGTTGTAAATATATAATATATAATTAATTAAATAGTAATATGACAATAATTAATCTTCTCGATTAACGAAATATTTGTATAGAATAACTCGAACATCGAAACGAATCCGGTAACGGTTATTAAAATAATAAAATAATAAATTAAAATCTCGAGTTGTTACAGGTGCTCTCTGAGGCACGACCCTATGTTTTTTGTGACATGTGATAATTCTTTTTGTCTCTTCTGAAAGGTGACCATGGCCCCATGGTTGCTAAAGCACGGCCCCGTGCTTCTGTGTCAAGTGTTTGTCTTTTCTTGTAGATTTTTGTCTTTTCTTGTGTTCAGAAGCAAAGGGCGTGTTTAGGGAGGCACGGGGGCGTGTCTGAGATTTATCTTGGGTTTTCTTTCGTTTTTCTTCGTCTTTTTCACTTGTTTCTTCTTTTAAGGCTTGAGTTTACCTGAAATTGTATTTTAATGTGATAAGTAGCCTTCTGAGCTATATTATTTGATAGAAGTTGCAGTTTTTAGAGATTATTTGATGCTAAAAAGATTTATAATTTTATGTACATCAAACATCCCCGCACTTGAACCTTGCTTGTCCTCAAGAAAGCTACTTATAAATATTCTCTAAAAATAGCAAGTTAGGATAATAGCTTACACATCCCTAAAAGAGTTCCAAGAAAATAGGAACAAAATAACCAACCTTAGATCATAGGAATATATGTAGTGATATATGAAAATGTGATTTGTTTTTATGAACTTCCGTTTATGCAAAAACGTCACGTTCTCACAATGTTCACTCACACTCGGTTTTATATATGATCATACCTGTGATGTATGTATGTGAACACTCTTAGTCAAAATGTGGCCTGTGAAAAATAAGCTTGTAACAAGTCCAAATCTCCACCTTTGAGAAGGATTACATAGATCAAAAAGTAATATGGGTTGGTTCCGTCTAAGTAGGGATTGGTTCAAGGGTTTAGGTTAATGAGGATGTAAATACACTTTCTGCTGATTGTCGGGAATCTTAAGATGTCTTCAATGATTAGCTTCTTTTCTCCTGATTTGTTTTTCTTTTTTTCACAAACCTAGTGACTCTTTTAAGGTCAGGCCGTCAAGACCAGTTTTGTCGAGGATGTGAATCAGTTCTTCCCCAATCCTGCTCTGAACATAACTCCCAACTCTAATGGATCGTTCGGCTTTGAGCCTAATAGCCCCCACCCTCATTTGTTCGGTATATTCTTATTGAGACCGAGTTTGACTTTTTCTGCATCTCCCTTTGTGGGACCAGTTTCCGCATCCTAAGCATCGTTTGTATCTTTTTTCTCTTCTTTTCATTGTTCTTTTGTAAACTCCACAAAACGGTGGCCTTTGTTCGTCTTGGCACCACTTTTTCCTCACCTCATTGCTGAAGAGAAAAAAATCTCTCCCTAAGTTCTAGAGGCAACCTAGGTTTTGCGAAATGTATGCAACAAAGGAATTTTAAATCGAAAGAATGCATTTCTAGTTCTTTAGGGTCTGTCGATAAAAGACCAGTGTTGTATTTTACCGGTGAGATGGATAAAGTGGTATGGTTTTTTGGTTTTGTCATTTGGAGAATGTTTTGAGGGGATTGTGACAATATTACCTTCTTTCTTATACAACGCTTCGTGCGGTCTTAAAATGAATAATTGCGACAAGTTCTAAATCACATGAAACATATGACTGACTCAAAGCTTCCAAAAAAGATATTTATATGGCATGAGGTTTATCTCACAGTAACGGAGGAATTAGGTATAAACGCCATATTTTGCATAAATTTATTCTTAATATTACAAAATTTCTTTTTTCTTTTTCACTTATTGGTTATAATAGATTTTTAGTTGGTTATTTGCAAAAACATTTCTTAGACTTTCTTTTTGGTTTTGTAAAAATAGTCGTTTGTTTTGCTACAAAAATTTCATTTAGAGAATTTTATAATTAGTTGAGTAAGAAATTGGTCAAGTAAACCCCCCCCCCCCCCCTCACTTGAATCTCACATTGTCCTCATTGTGAAAAGATTCAAAAAAGATTTATAATCAGATTTTTATGAAGTATGGTGGGTAAAATGGAAAGGCACTTCCCTACGGGTTAACGAAATTTTGACATAGTGTCCCATGTTTTTCGTCCGTTTTCTTGTTTTTGTACCCGAATAATAAAAAATGCAAACAACCACAAATAACCAAGCATAATACTACTGAAAATCGGGTATGGAATCATCCATACATTGCCCACACGGGCTAAATAAGTACCTACTAAAATGTCTTGGCACCCAAGGCCATAAAAACTATCAAACTAAACAAACAAGTAAACGACAGAATGTTAATTGTTTAAAAAAACATGATGATAATGTCAACAAAGTACTACCACCCATACACATGCCCATACCAGGCCTACCAGTGCCGCTGCTCATTAGTTACCCGTGTCCGGGTCGAAGGGTCCCCACTGCCTGTCCATGCGATCACTCAACTGGTTGATCTCTCGCCTCGTCTCTGCATAATCTGTGGCCCTTTGTGCGTTTGAGTCCGCAATCTGGCCTAATAACATGTCAAAAGAGGCAGTAGTGTGAGTCTGGAACTGGTCAATGAGCCCGTATAGGCCCTCAAATGAGTACTAGCTGTGGTATGACAAGCTGGGGCCGGCTCCTGATGATGGGCCACCCTGCTGAGAGTAAGTGCGGCGGCGGGTTTGTCGGGGTGGTGATCCTCCTCTCCTCTCGAGTATGTCCTGTATCGTCATATCAGCCGAGTCCTCAGGATCCCAAATCTAGTTTAGGGCATCCTAAAACCTCCACAACTCCGGGTTTTGGCTAATTTGTTGGACCATTTGCATGCTGATATAGAAACTGAGGTCGAGTGCGATCAGGTTTGGGCTTCGGGTACCCTCTGTGTCTGCACGGTAAGCTTTGTAAAGCTTGTAGATCCACAGACCACCAAAGATCGAGGTATTCGGGCTCTTTTCATTTGCATTGGTTCTGAACAGTTGACAGAATAGATAAGTGATGTTGCACGATGTGCCATTCTTAATGCAATAAAGAGCCCATAAATCCATCAAATTCACGACTCCCTCACTCTGACCACGTGCTGTGACCGTGTGGCTCAACAGTCGGTGAATGTATCTCATGAGTGGGTCATGTAAGACGGTGCTCTTTGTGATGCTGTAGGCTTCATCCCCATAACTCAATTGTTCCCATGCTTGTAATATGGAATCACCTTCTACTGCTGACTCGTCAGCATCCTCATCTGCAAATGTAGTCATGGAATCGAACCAGATGGGACTGTCGGTTTCATCACTCGTGTAAATAACCAAATCGATCCCCAGCTGGGTGACCGATTTCGTGTATCACTCTCACCCACACCTAAACTCAACTGCATCCTCATCCCACATATACAAATTTCTCGTCTTGAAAGAGAACGAGGCTAAAAACTCCTTGGTCTGTTCGGTTAGTACTTTACCCTTTTGATTCAAAACACGCACCCACGGGCCTTTCACAAACTTCTTGTACCTCTCCCATTGGTTTACTTGCTTTAGAGTTTCCTTGCAAGCATATAAATTTGGTTCTGGGAGGCGGTTGTTAAGGTAGCACATTCATTGTCTGGCTCGTTCATCTTGCTCGGTATCTTCGTGGAATATCAAGAAAGCGTGTTTGTCATCACCGTATTAGTTATATCTGAAAATCTGGAACAGAGGTCAAAACCACGGTGTCATGCTTCTAGATGCACGACCCCATGCTGAGGCAAAGCACGGTACCGTGCTTCTAGAAGCACGGCCCTTGCTGCGGGTCTTTGGTAGTTTGACCAGTTTCTGATTTTGACTTTTGTTGACCTGTAGTTGACCACGGGTCGTGTTTTTCAAATCACAATCCGTGTTTTTAATCCTAATTCTACAATAGTCAAGACTCGAACTTGCGATTCCAACTGGTTTTATATATCATTCGGGTTTAATCTGTTAAATAAATCATCCAAGATCCGAATCTGAATGGTTTTTCTAAACAAAACTTAAGTGCAAATCCATCTAACAAATCAATACCCTAGATCTAAACCATTAGCCCATCTATTTTCTGGGTTTAGACTCGATTTCATCAATTGGTGAGATTTGGAGTTTATTTTAGACCTAGAATGGTGGATTTGAACAATAGATTCACTAAATTAACATAGGTTAGAAATCGAAGATTTGAAGCAAAGAATTCCGTAATAGAAAAAGAGGCGTCTGTTTTTTGGTTGTAGATGAAGTTGTTTTAGGGTTAAGTGACTGGAAATGTTATTTTATTGAAAAAAAAAACATAACTGTACTATAGATTGGGGATGCCCCCGTGCTTTTTGAAGCATGGTACCGTGCTGCTGGTAGCAGTTAGGTTTTCTTTGTTTGTTGTTTATTTGTCGAGTTGGTTCGTTTTTTCTTTGAGGATTAAGGTTATGATAGAAATAAAAAGTCCTAATCTTCATTAAGCATTAAACATAATTAAACATCATAGAAAGAAAGATAAAATAACAATCTCGAACACTAAAAACATGAAACTAGCTAGAGTAAATCCTAGCAAGACAAAGTCCGAACTACTAACGACCACCATTCCCGAACAAGTCTTCAATGTGTGGTGGGGCTCGTTTAGCTTCCAAGAGCTCGGAAAGCTTTTTATCGAGCTTTGCGATCTCTCGATTAAGATAATTGAGCTTGAAGTCCGCATCTTTGTTATGACTTTCGACGATGTGGAAATTCTCGAACCTAAGCAATTTGAATTTGTTGGTCAGCTTGATTAAGCGAGCTTCGGCTTGGATGTTACTCTCGACTTGGTCTTTCACAATGCTTTGGAGCCTCATGATTTCTTCCCCAAGGTTTGAGGAGGAATCACCATTCTTGCTCCTTCTCAATGGTCTCCATTCCATCCTTTTGTTTTACATTTCAGTAAACTTTTATTTGGTATGAATGGATTAGTGAGTTTTGCATGCATTAAATAGGGACTGTAACGTAGAGCACGGCCCCGCGCTTCTTGGAGCGCGGCCCCATGCTTCTTGGAGCTCGGACCCGTGCTACTAGGGGAATAATTGTTTTTGATTCAGATAATTGTACTGAGTCAGCGCGTATCATGCTGAAGATTCTAGAGTGACCACGACCCCGTGCTTTATGAAGCACGACCCTATGCTTTTTGTCACTGAAGTTTTTCTTTGATTTTTCAGCAAAACGCAAGAGTTGGAATTCTTGGAATTACGTTAACATGTTAATTGAACAGTTTGATCTTCCTAATGTTACTTTTCATTAAATTAAAAGTCCTAAAAATAAATATGGGACAAGCCCGGTTTTCCTAAAAACATAAATTTTACTCGAGTTAGGCCCGAGGGTCCTAAAACATTGTGCATATTGCACCTGTTTACACACAAAAACATAAAAACTAATGTCTCTACATCCCACCGAAAAGTTCTCCTCCGTCGAATGGTCCAGGCGGATGGAAGTATGTGAAGCGAAGAACTTGAAATTGGTGTTGTTCGTTGATGTCTTGAAGCTCCATTTTCATGCTCTCGACTAATTCGGTGAGTTGGATGAGACACATGATGTGCGAAAATATATATATAAATAAAACACAAGTCGCAACTAAGCTTTAAAAAGCAAACAATCTATCCTAGTTCACACAAACGGCAAGTGTACCGATCGCGTATAGCACAGATAAGGAAAGTCCGGATATCGAACTCGAAGACACGTGAAAACGTTTATAAATACGAAACTCTAACCAAGACTCACCAAAATATTTAATTAATTTATTTTATAATTTATTTTAACTACTTAACTTAACTGAATGAAAACTTTTAACAAAACTTTGAAAACTTTGATTTAAATTCAGTGAATAAAGACGTCTACCTAGGAATGAATCATGTTGATAGAAATAACAAGACAACGGATTGAAAATATTCATGAAACCGGTTATAAAAGATGACACAACTAAAACTTGTTTAAGAAAGTCAAATTACCTCTCAGTCTCTCTAACAAACTCTAACTTATTTTAGTTGATTTTAAAGGATAAACCGGAAAAACAATTATTAACGTGTTCAAATGACGACTCACCTCTCGGTCTCACCGACACACTAGCCTAATGGAAACGAATACTACGTCACCAAGGATAGAGGAACAATTTAACTTAACCCAAATTAAACAAACTAATTGCACATAAACACTCAAACTTGACAAGACAAAAACCCGCTCTCGCGCGGTCTTAATTCTAACAAGTAAAAGCAATGAGACAATATTACTTCTTATCACCTCTCGGTCTCAAAGAAGGTGTATTTTAACTGATTTTAGATGATTATATTACCCACTTATCCCTATGGTTGTACACCCCGCAAATAAACCCGAAACACCAAGTCAAGAGTCTAACAAGCAATCAATTAATCAAAACCAATTCAATTAACTAATGCAAGAGGATTATAAGTAATAACAAATAAAACACAGCCATCACACATAATCTAATTTATGGTTTAGTTAAACTTTACATCAATAATTCAAGTCTTGAACATTAACAATCCTCTAAACAAGTCTAAACTATTCAACAATCATCTATCCTAGGTAGAACAAACAAGTTTAGCTACTCATTGATTTTGGACAGCCACATATACTCATGAAAAACATCACAAACATCATCATAAACATAATCAAACTCATTCAAGATCCAAGCAATATCAATCACAAGACAAACAATCAATCAATTGCAAAACAATCCAAAGCAAAAGATCAATTTAACAAAGTTAGGGTTCTTGAACAAAAAGTAAAGTTTATGGATGAATTAATAAAGTTATATGGCTGAAACAAACGATGTAAAAGACCCCTAGCAGCTGCCCAAGATCACCCCAAGCCTTTTTTTTCTTCTCCAGCCGCCAAAACCCCTCAGCCGCCTCTTTTTTTCTTTTTCCAGCCGCTGCTACAGTTGTTCCGATCGGCAGATTAGGGTTTCTAGGGTTTAGGTTTTTTTTTTCTTTGATTTCGGGTTTGTGATCAATGAATTGGCTGGAAACTCTTGTTATTAAGTTAATATAATATTATAAAAGGCTTTTAAGATGTGGGCTTGGGTCGGGCCTTGACTTATAAGTTTGAAAGTTGCACAATTAAGCCCCTAAACTCTTCAATTTAACTCTTTTTTTCCACCAAACTTCATAACCTACAAGAAAACAATCATCTTTGTAATATCAAGCATAAACAAACCATAAAACTTAATAATTAAACAAAAAGGTAATTAAAACATGATAAAAATGATACGGAAAGTAAGTGTGTTTCACTACACATCAAACATCCCCACACTTAAACCTTTTTCTTCCCTGAAAAAGTCTAATGCAGTTGGATCAGAATCGGAAAATCAAAGTTAAATCAAACATATAGGTTATGTTTTAAAGCTCAGAAAAACGCAAAAACCGCGATCATCGATATTGTTGTCCACCTAAACTCATGCCTTAATCTTTACCGGGACAAATAAGATCCGACAATAATATTACTTAGTGGTTTACACAATTAAGACCCGCTTATTTTCTGCTTTTACCGGACCAGACCACCCCAACTTGACTTAAACCTCAAAATTAGCAGATTTAAAACTTTGTTGCTCAATATTTATGAATAGTTAAGACGATCAAGGGTATTGTTTATCCACCTAAGCTTAAGCATCAAAGTCTACCAAGCAGCCATTAGACATGATTAAGGTTCAATTATTTATAGCTAGTGCTCCCCACAACATGACATACCCCCGTTATCAAGCAATACCCCAAATCCATAACCATAGGTGAGTATGCAAAATTTTATCTGTAGGGATTACATGTAGCGTGTCCCTTGTGGTCCGTTTCTTAATGGTAATGAGACGCGAGCAAGGGGACCCCACATGACTAACAGCGTGGATGATCAAGTCTGTAGTGTATTTGTACTTTCGTACTTTTTGTGATCATGTTTATAGACTTATAAGGGTTTGCTCTTTGGCTTTATTTTAAATATACACAACCCCACTTAGGAATTGTGAATACCCAGCTAAATAGATTGCATACAGACCCATGGTCTCCGGACCCGAAGCATCCCATCAATACATGATTTAAGGTTATAAAACCATACGCCGATGAGGTGTAAAACACTAAACTAGCATTTTAAGATTTATATCACAGGCTACACGGCATACTCTAACGTTAAACCTACCCAAGCATCATATGATAACGTATTCAGATTTTTAAAAACTCATGATATTTCCACTTTTTCATACCAAAATTTGAGGCTTGAGGATGGCCCGACCTTTCATTGCTTATTTTCCACGGACAAAACGCTTTACCCACAAAAGATTTCCGTTTAACCGTTTTATCAAATTTGCCCTTTCATTTTCAAGGCTGAGCCTACCGACACATCCCAAGTTAAGTGCGTTTTCTTTTATTTATCTCATATTATTAGTAGTTTGAAAAACTGATTTCCGATAAATATCATCATCTCCCACTTTAATGCAACGGAAGCTAAAAACAAGGGACATTTTTTTAACTTAAACAACATACGAAAACAAAAAACAAGTGAAAACTTTTTATTTTTTTAAATTTTTAAAATTTTTTTTTATTATTATTTTTTCTCTACAACTAAGTAAAATAAATTCCCATCCCCACACTTAAAACGAAATCGTCCTCGATGAGAACAAGGAAAAGAAAAAAAATAAATAAAATGTAAAGCATAAAACTAAAACGTGAAAGAACAGAAATTAAAATAGAGAACGGGTTACTCCCCTGGTTTATATGCAAATTCTTCATCAGCTGTGTATGATTCGAACGAACGACCATATAGCATTTCATTCGCGGCCGCAACCTCGGGTGAACCAGTTCCAAAACGCTATCAGAGCTACCATGCGCATAATAATACCTGTAAAAACTCAAACTCGCTCGCATGTAGCGGCGTACAAAACAGAAAACAAAAACATAAGAAATAAATATATTTTTGTGTTTTTGAATTTTTTAATTTTTTTGATTTTTATTAAATATTTATTTTTTTTGTATTTTTATGTTTTTATAAATAAAAATAAAAATAATACAAATAAAAACAGATAATAAAGAGAATCATAATACAAACACTACAACTCGGGCTGTCTCCCGAGTGATGGTGTGGAACCAGTCGGAGTCTTGTAGGCTGTACAGAAGGCCCACAGAGTGTCATCTAATTTGTCGGACCAATCCCGACGATTTGAACCTACCATTTTCTCGAGAATACGTTTGATTCCCCGATTACTCACTTCCACTTGCCCATTAGTCTGTGGGTGGTAGGCGGTCGCAAGCCGATGGGTGACCCCATAACGCTTCAACGCCTTATCCATCTGCGAGTTGCAAAAGTGAGTACCTCGATCACTGATCAAGGCTTTCGGGACTCCAAAACGAGCAAATAGACTTTTCAGAAAACGGACTACCACTCGGGCATCATTGGTGGGTAGAGCTTTGGCCTTAACCCACTTAGACACGTAATCGACGGCCACGAGTATGTATTTGTTTCCACGTGAAGATGGAAACAGTCCCATGAAATCAATACCCCAGACATCAAAAACCTCACAAACTTGAATGGCATTCTGGGGCATTTCGTGTCGCGAAGAAATGTTGCCTACACGCTGGCAACGATCACAACTCTTAACGAACAGATGAGCATCCTTAAAGATAGACGGCCAGTAAAAACCAGAATCAAAGACTTTCTTTGCCGTAGAATTAACAGCGTGGTGACCTCCAGTCGGTCCCACATGACAATGGCTCAAAATTTGCCATCCTTCCTTGATATCCACACACCTTCTAATAAGCTGATCAGCACCAATGCGGAAAAGATATGGATCGTCCCAAAGGTAAAATTTGATGTCAGCAAAGAATTTCTTCTTTTGCTGGTAAGGCATCTTTGGGAGGTATCCGTCAGCGAGATAGTTCGCGAAATCAGCAAACCATGGAAAACCTTCCTCTTATGCAGTAACGAACATCAGACTCTCCGTCGGAAAACGATCGTCGATCCTAACTCCTGAATCTCCTAAATCAACTCCCTCTAGTCGTGAAAGATGGTCAGCCACCACATTCTCGGCCCCCTTTTTATCACGGATCTCTATATCGAACTCTTGAAGCAACAGGATCCATCGGATAAGACTAGGCTTAGCATCCTGTTTACTGAAAAGATATCTAATAGCAACATGATCCGTATAAACAATCGTTTTGGACAAAACCAGATAGGACCTAAATTTGTCGAAAGCGAACACCACAGCTAAAAGCTCTTTTTCGGTGGTGGTATAGCTTTCCTGTGCGCCATTTAAGGTCCGGCTCGCATAGTAGATCGGATGTAAATGCTTATCCTTCCGTTGTCCAAGAACAGCTCCGACTGCGAATTCGCTTGCGTCACACTTCATTTCGAATGGTAACGACCAGTCGGGAGCAACCATGATCGGGGCGTTAACTAGTTTGTCTTTTAGAAGATCAAACGCCTCGATACACTGCTCAGAAAAAATAAATGGAGCATCCTTCTCCAAAAGTTTGGTCATGGGTCTCGCGATTTTAGAAAAATCTTTGATGAACCGGCGGTAGAACCCGGCATGACCTAGAAAGCTACGAATTGATCTCACAAAAGTAGGCGGGGGAAGATTAGAAATGGTCTCGACCTTTACCCGGTCAACCTCTATCCCCGCAAGTGAGTTTCGATGACCTAGAACAATGCCCTCGCGAACCATGAAATGACATTTCTCCCAGTTAAGGACTAGGTTGGTGTCAACGCAGCGGGACATCATCCTCTCGAGATTTGATAAACAATGATCGAAGGAACTCCCAAATACGGAAAAATCGTCCATGAACACCTCTATGGAGTCCTCGATCATATCATGGAAAATGGCCACCATACACCTCTGGAATGTGGCCGGAGCGTTAAGAGTCCGAACGGCATACGTTTGTAAGCAAACGTTCCGTAAGGGTAGGTGAAAGTGGTTTTCTCCTGGTCGTCGGGAGCTATCAGAACCTGGAAGTACCCGGAGAAACCATCTAGGAAGCAGTAGTACTGCTGACATGCTAAACGCTCTAACATCTGATCAATGAACGGGAGAGGAAAGTGGTCTTTCCTGGTGGCATCATTCAGTCGGCGATAGTCGATGCAGACTCGCTTTCCTGTCACAGTCCTCGTGGGAATAAGCTCGTTCCTCTCGTTGGTGACGACAGTCATGCCACCCTTTTTAGGAACCACTTAGACTGGACTCACCCAAGCACTATCAGAAATGGGGAAAATGATCCCCGCATCAAGGAGTTTAATGATCTCCTTCTTTACGACCTCTTGCATTTTCGGATTGAGCCGCCGTTGCGGCTGGACGACAGTTTTGAAATTTTCCTCCATGAGGATTTTATGAGTGCAGAACGAAGGGTTGATACCCTTGATGTCGATAATCTTCCAAGCAATAGCCTCCTTGTGCTCTCGTAGCACCCTCAACAACTTCTCCTTCTCGACCTTGGTCAACGCAGATGCAATGATAACCGGAAGCTTCCTCTCTTCATCTAAAAAAGCATACTCAAGGTGGGAAGGTAAATCCTTAAGCTCTAAGGAAATAGGAGGACTCTCGAGTGAAGGTCGGTCCCTCGGATCGTCTCGTACGATCTCAGCAGACACGCCAGATTCAGGGGTATGCGACTCGGTGTCGTCATTTAAGGACTGATTGGTCACGGCAACCATTTCAATCTCCGGAACCTCCCTATCGAGAATCTGGGTGTCGGAGGCAGATCCTCCACAAATTTCGCTGAAAAACTCCCCGACATGCTCCATGATGGTATCAATGAAGTATAAGGAGTCATCAGCAGACTTGGGGTGTTTCAGTGACTGTCGAACGTCAAAGGTGACGTTCTCATCCCCAACTCTTAAGATTAATTTACCCTCGCAGACATCGATCAATGCCTGTGCAGTGGCAAGGAATGGCCGGCCCATGATGAGTGGGACACTATCGTCATCGTTCATGTCCAGGATGACAAAGTCCACCGGGAAGATGAACTTGTCGACACGAACAAGCATGTTCTCGACCACCCCTCGGGGGTATTTCACAGAACGATCAGCAAGCTGGATACTCATACGGGTAGGCCTTGGTTCGCCTAGTCCCAACTTGCGATACACGGAATACGGCATGAGATTAATACTGGCACCAAGATCCGCCAGCGCATGGACGACCGTATTATCACTCAAGATGCAGGGAATTGTGAAACTCCAAGGATCGGACATCTTTTCTGGTAACTTTCTCTACAAGACTGCAGAGCAACCAGCACTCAGAGGAATGGAAGAGACTTCGGCTAACTTCTCTTTGTTTGAAAGAATATCCATAAGAAACTTTGCGTATTTGGGCATTTGCGTAAGTGCCTCAAGGAAAGGAATATTAAGATGAAGTTGCTTTAGAAGATCAAGAAATTTGGAGTTTTGCTCCTCGTCTCTATCCCTACGGACTCTCCCGGGAAATGGGAGTCTAGGTTTGTAGACTCTCGGTGGTGTGCTGGGTAATGGTTGGTTCTCGGCCTGTGCTGAACTTCCGGGTCTGTCCCTTTGATGCACCTCGGCCGGTGGAGACTCCAACTGAATCTCCTCGTCTACCTGCTCCTCCACATCTACCACAGGCTTGTTAACGACTCCTCTCGTCGCCTCTTGAATCACGGGCTCGCTACGTGCCCCCGCACCGCTCCTTGTCGTCACAGCCTTCGCTAATGCCTTCGGATTTTGTTCAGTGTTACTTGGAAGTGTACCTGGCGACCTTTCATTTAGACGACTTGCTATCTCTCCCATCTGATGCTCAAGATTTTGAATTGAAGCTCCTTGATTTCTCATGAATGTCTCGTGCTCCCGGAATTTCTCTTGAGTTTCTTTGTGACGGGAGTCCTCTTGAGTCATGAGTTGCGACAACATCTGTGTCTGCTGTGCCATCATCTCCTCTAACGTGGGCTTCTTCTCCCCACTACTCGGTCCCTCACCGGAATCCTGGAATAGGCTCTGACGTTGCTAGAAGCCGGACTGATTTCCGTTCCTCCAGTTGGAATTTTGGTTACCTTTCCACCCCGAATTATAAGAATTGAAAGAATGTTGATTTCGATTTGGATTATTAACGAAGTCGACTGCCTCATCCTGGAAACCTACGGGGCATTGAACGGTATCGTGCCCCCCTCTACAGATCTCGCATAACTTACTTTCCACCTGCAAGTCCTTCACGATCTTTGCTAATGCTTCAACTTGTGCCGCAAATGCGGTGCTCGTGTCGACCGAATGCATGCCGCGTGATAGGGAATCGACGGTTTTGGTACTCTTAATTGGTGGTCGCTGGTATCCACTCATTGCTAAAACGTTAAACAAGGCAATGCACTCATCCGATCATTCGTTGTTAGTAGGTTACCTCCTCAAAGCTGTGTCGAGCATACTCTGAGTTGCGTACGTCACTCCGTTGTAGAACTTCTCAACAACCGCCCAGTCTTGTAGGCCGTGGTTTGGACATAACGCAAGTAGATTTTTGAACCTTTCCCACGCCTCGTAGAAGCTCTCGGCGTCCTCCATCTGGAAAGAATGAATCTGGTTACGCAAACGAGCGGCCTTAGCCGGAGGATCGTATTTTTCAAGAAATTGGGTCTGCATGGCAGCCCAAGTAGCAATGGATCCCTGTGGAAGGGACTCAAGCCACAGACTCGCATGATCAACGAGTGAGAACAGAAAGATTCGGAGTTTTATGCGTCCTCGGATACGCCGGCAAGATGAAACGTGTCGCAGATACGTGCAATACGAGTGAGATGAGAATGCGGGTTCTCGTGGAGCAACCCGTGAAACTGAGCAGAATGAGCAATCGTGTTCAGAACGTTAGATGGAATCTGCCAAGTCGTTTGAACTACTATAGCTGGTGGAGCAATGCTGGATCTCGCGCCAGCATCGACCGGACGAGCCCGATCTGCAACTGTCCTCCTCGGTAGTGGATTCGCGTCGCCCATAATCCTATCCCTAATGACGGGTTCAGAAAAAGTAGGAAAAGAAAACGTATAACCGACGGATGTAGATGAACTGGAAGACGGTTTTGTACGACATCTCTCAAGAAGCTCTCTCTGGTTAGGGAAATCCTTCAACTTCTGGTGGTCCTAGAGATCGAGTACGTCGCATACAACTATTAAAATAAATAAAAGAAATATTAATTAGCTAAACTATTTTAAACTAACAAACAAAACAAATAAGAAAGACAAGTAGTAAACAAGGCAAGTCTTAACTCGAGTCATTCTTACTACGCCTCTAACCGTGTCACCGGCAACGGCGCCAAAAACTTGATGTGCGAAAATATATATTAAATAAAACACAAGTCGCAACTAAGCTTTAAAAACCAAACAATCTATCCTATTTCACACAAACGGCAAGTGTACCGATCGCGTATAGCACAGATAAGGAAAGTCCGGACATCGAACTCGAAGACACGTGAAAACGTTTATAAATACGAAACTCTAACCAAACCTCACCAAAAATACTTAATTAATTTATTTTATAATTTATTTTAACTAATTAACTTAACTGAATGAAAACTTTTAACAAAACTTTGAAAACTTTGATTTAAATTCAATGAATAAAGACGTCTACCTAGGAATGAATCATGTTGATAGAAATAACAAGACAACGGATTGAAAATATTCATGAAACCGGTTATAAAAGATGACACAACTAAAACTTGTTTAAGAAAGTCAAATTACCTCTCAGTCTCTCTAACAAACTCTAACTTATTTTAGTTGATTTTAAAGGATAAACCGGAAAAACAATTATTAACGTGTTCAAATGACGACTCACCTCTCGGTCTCACCGACACACTAGCCTAATGGAAACGAATACTACGTCACCAAGGATAGAGGAACAATTTAACTTAACTCAAATTAAACCAACTAATTGCACATAAACACTCAAACTTGATAAGACAAAAACCCGCTCTCGCGCGGTCTTAATTCTAACAAGTAAAAGCAATGAGACAATATTACTTCTTATCACCTCTCGGTCTCAAAGAAGGTGTATTTTAACTGATTTTAGATGATTATATTACCCATTTATCCCTACGGTTGTACACCCCGCAAATAAACCCGAAACACCAAGTCAAGAGTCTAACAAGCAATCAATTAATCAAAACCAATTCAATTAACTAATGCAAGAGGATTATAAGTAATAACAAATAAAACACAGCCATCACACACAATCTAATTTATGGTTTAGTTAAACTTTACATCAATAATTCAAGTCTTGAACATTAACAATCCATTAAACAAGTCTAAACTATTCAACAATCATCTATCCTAGGTAGAACAAACAAGTTTAGCTACTCATTGATTTTGGACAGCCACATATACTTAAGAAAAACATCACAAACATCATCATAAACATAATCAAACTCATTCAAGATCCAAACAATATCAATCACAAGACAAACAATCAATGAATTGCAAAACAATCCAAAGCAAAAGATCAATTTAACAAAGTTAGGGTTCTTGAACAAAAAGTAAAGTTTATGGATGAATTACTAAAGTTATATGGCTGAAACAAACAATGTAAAAGACCCCTAGCAGCTGCCCAAGATCACCCCAAGCCTTTTTTTTCTTCTCCAGCCGCCAAAGCCCCTCAGCCGCCTCTTTTTTTCTTTTTCCAGCCGCTGCTACAGTTGTTCCGATCGGCAGATTAGGGTTTCTAGGATTTAGGTTTTTTTTTTCTTTGATTTCGGGTTTGTGATCAATGAATTGGCTGGAAACTCTTGTTATTAAGTTAATATAATATTATAAAAGGCTTTTAAGATGTGGGCTTGGGTCGGGCCTTGACTTATAAGTTTGAAAGTTGCACAATTAAGCCCCTAAACTCTTCAATTTAACTCTTTTTTCCACCAAACTTCATAACCTACAAGAAAACAGTCATCTTTGTAATATCAAGCATAAACAAACCATAAAACTTAATAATTAAACTAAAAAGTAATTAAAACATGATAAAAATGATACGGAAAGTAAGTGTGTTTCACTACACATCAACACATCTCCGCAAGGAGATTCATCTCGGTGAGTTCCTTGACGAGTTCTTGAAGTTTCATTAGAAGCTAGGTTTTGGATACGTGTCGGGTTTCGTTACTCTGTTGGCAAGGAACGGAAATTTCTTCGTTTATCTCAGCAGGCATTTTGTGATCTCAAGGGAGAGTGTTTGTGTTTGGTTTGGTGCAAGAAATGCATTTGTAAGAGGTTCAATTTATAGCCAAGCAATTGTTAGGCACGACTCCGTGCTTATAGAAGCACGGTCCCATGTTTTTGGACTGATAATATTGTTACAATTCAGTCTGACTAAGATTTTTGCAGCAAAGATTTCGGCCCGCACATTGTGGTACGGGACCGTGATTCTAGGAGCACGCCCCCGTGTTGAGACATTAATAATAATTTTTATGTATTTATTTTTATTAAAACAATACAAAGGAACATATTTACAAGGCCTAGTTTAATGAAGGTCTTGGCCAGACCTTTCTTCTTGTATGTTCATTGGTTTTGGCCAAGGATTACTACCTCCAAAACATCTTCAAATGGCCCGTCGATGTATGGTTTTATTCGATCTCCATTAACCATGAACCTGTGGACGTTAGAATTTGTGATCTCGACTGTCCCATAGTCAAAAACTGATTAGACTATGTATGGACCTGTCCAACGAGATTTCAGTTTTCCTGGGAATAGATGTTATATAACAGTACTCGATCGCCAATTTGAAACTTTTTATTTCCTTTCAAATGGGCGTCGTGTAATCGTTTCATCTTTTCTTTGTAAGACCAGGAGTTTTCACAAGTCAGCGCTCTTAGTTCTTCTAGCTCGTGAATTTGATCTTCTCGGTTTTTACCGGTGGATGTTAGATTAAAATTTACTGCTCTAAGAGCCCAGTAAGCTTTGTGCTTTAGTTCTGCGGGTAGATGACATGCTTTCCCATAAACGAGTTTGAACAATGTTGTTCTTATGGGTGGGGGGGGGGGGGGGGTTGTAGGCTGTCCTGAGGGCCCACAAAGCGTCAGCTAACTTTTCTGCCCAATTTTTAGCGATTCATTCCTATAGTTCTTTCGAGGATCCTTTTTATTCCTCGATTCGAGACCTCTATTTGCCCGCTAGTCTGAGAGTGATACGGTGTTGCCAATCGGTTGTAAACTCTATATCGTGTTAAGACTATATCCATTAAAGCGTTGCAGAAGTGAGTTCCTCTTTCGCTAATTAGAGCTTTCAAAGTACTGAAACGTGAAAATAAATTTTCAGAAAATGTACAACTAATCTAGCATCATTTCTGGGAAGAGCTTGTGCTTCTACCCATTTAGACACGTAGTCGACTGCTGCAGGGATGTACTTATTTCCGAATGAGTTAGGAAATGGGCCCATGAAATCTATCCCCCATACATCAAAGACTTCACAAATTTGAATGTCATTTTGAGCCATCTCATTTTTGGCTGAGATGTTTCCGGCTCTTTGACAAGCATCACATTCTTGGATCAAAGCATGTGTGTCCTTATATATGATGGTCCAGAAAAATACTGCATAAAACACTTTCCTAACCATGGTGGCGGTACTGTGGTGTCCTCCAGTAGGTTCTTCATGGCAGTGTTTGAGGATATCCAAGGTTTCTTTTCCTGATACACACCTACGAACAACCTGATCGGCACATATACTAAACAAGTATGGATCTTCCCCAAAACAGAACTTAAGGTTAGAGAAGAATTTCTTCCGCTGTTGGTGAGTTAGCCCTTTTCTTAAGATTCTACAGGATAAATAGTTTGTGAAATCGTCAAACCAAGGACTTTCATCCTCCCCCCTACACGACTGCTTGGATATGCATGAGAACTTCATGTGGACAATTTCATTGATAATTTCCTCGTGATGTTCTTTTGAAGCTGGGTATTCTAAGCGTGAAAGATGGTCTACGGCCACATTCTCTGCTCCTTTCTTGTTCTTGACTTTTATGTCGAACTCTTGTAGTATTAGAATCCAACAGATAAGTCTGGGTTTGGCATCTTGCTGGTTGAAGAGGTATCTTATAGCGGCATGGTCGGTGCAAACTATGGTTTTGGAAAGAACTAGGTAGGATCTAAATTTTTCGAAGGCAAAAACTACCGCTAATAACTCTTTTTTTGTTTTTTTTTTGTAATTTTATTGCGCATCATTTAAGAGTTTTACTAGCATAGTAAATTGGGTGAAAATTTTTTTCTTTGCGTTGTCCGAGTACGGCTCCAACTGCAAAGTCACTTGCATCGCACATGATCTCGAATGGAATGGCCCAATCGGGTGTAGTCATGATTGGTGCGTTGACAAGTTTGTCTTTTAATATGTTGAATGATTTAACACATTCTTTAGAGAAGACAAACAGTGTGTCTTGCTCCAGAAATTTGGTCATAGGTCTAGCGATTTTGAAGAAGTCTTTTATGAAACGACGATAGAATCTTGCATGACCTAGAAAACTTCTAATGGCTTTGACTGAAGTTGTTGGCGAAAGTTTGGATATTGTTTCCTATCAACTTCTAGTCCTGCTTGGGATATCTTATGATCAAGAACAATGCCCTCTTTGACCATAAAGTGACATGTCTCCCAGTTAAGTACTAAGTTTACTTCTTCACACCTAGCTAACATTTTGTGTAGGTTCTTCAAACAATGATCGAAGGAGTCTCCAAAGACTGAGGAGTCGTCCATGAAAACTTCCATAGAGTGTTCAATCATTTCATGAAAGATGGCCACCATGCAACGTTGGAAGGTGTCCGGAGCATTACATAGTCCAAATGGCATTCTTCGGTAGGCAAATGTGCCATACGGACATGTAAAGGTGGTTTTCCCCTGATATTAAGGAGCAATTGGAATTTGAAAGTATCCGGAGAATCCATCAAGAAAACAGTAGAACATTTTTCCAGATAAACATTCAAACCTTTGATCGATAAAAGGAAGTGGAAAATGATATTTTCTCGTGGCGTCATTATGCCTCCGGTAGTCAATGCAAACTCGCCAGCCTGTGATAGTCCTCATTGGTATCAGCTCGTCCTTCTAGTTCATTACAACTGTCATTCCTCCCTTCTTGGGTACTACTTGCACTGGACTAACCCAAGGTGAATATGAGATTCGGTAGATTAATCCGGCATCAAGGAGTTTGATTACTTCTTTCTTCACCACGTCTTGCATGTTGGGATTGAGACGTCTTTGATGTTGGACCACGGGCTTGTATTCTTCCTCCATGAGGATTTTGTGAGTACAAAAGGAAGGATTGATGCCCTTGATATTCATGATCTTCCATGCGATAGCCTTCTTATGGTTCTTTAGAACCTTAAAAACTTCGTCTTTCTCTTTTTTTTGAAAGGTGAGAGGAAATAATTACTGGGAGTTGAGAGTCTTTTTCTAGAAAAGCGTATTCGAGATGATTTGGATGTTCTTTTAGCTCTAAGGCTGGTGGTTCTTTGATTGATGGTTTTGATTTTTCATTGCATTCGGTAAATCTCACATACTAATTTTGATGTTTCTTGATAACTATTGAGATTATCGTGTTCTAAAATAGGTTTAGTGATAATGTCAGTTAAGATTTGTGTTTCTAGTGGGGTGTTAACAGAATATTTCCACACATAGCAGCTCACGATAGAATCGATGATGTCAACACAATATAATGTGTCATCGTGATGTTGTGGATGTTGCATAGATTTTCCTATGTCAAGAGTGATAGCCTCGTTATTGACCCTGAGAGTGAGTTTGCCGGTGCAAACATCAATAATAGCCTTTGCAGTGGCTAAAAAGGGTCTTCCTAAAATAAGAGGTACACTTTTGTCTTCCTCCATGTCTAGAATTACAAAATCTACTGGGAAAGCAAATTTGTCAATTTTGACAAGCATGTTTTCAACAATGCCCCAATGATATTTAACGGATCGGTCAGCTAGCTGAATGCTCGTGCAGGTGGGCTTTGGTTCTCCTATCCCTAGTTTTGCAAAAACCTCATAAGGCATTAAGTTAATACTAGCTCCTAAGTCAACCAGGGCATTGCTAACAGACAAATTTCCTATGAGACAAGGGATAGTAAAGCTCCCTGGATCGGTCATTTTTGGTGGCAGCTTTTTTTGGAGGATAGCTTAACATTCTTCACTAAAGGTGATATGTGAGAGCTCCTTCAGCTTCTTTTTTGTTTTTCAGCACTTCTTTGAGAAACTTTGCATACTTTGGCATTTGAGTAATGGTTTCTACAAAAGCGATGTTGATGTGGAGTTGTTTGAAGAGTTCTAAAAACTTCCCGTACTGAGCTTCCAATCTGTCCTGTTTCAGACGTCCAGGGTATGGAATAGGTGGAACATAAGTTCAGACTGGTTCCTTAGGTTGTAAGGTGTCTGTTGGAAGTAGTATCTCATGCGTTTTGTCAGGGGTTTCCTTCTCCATAACTGAAGTTTGTGAGGCAACAGTGGTCGTGCCACTTCTTAGTGTAACAGCGTTAGCTGTCACATTTGGATTGGTGATTGTGTTGCTTGAAAGAGTACCAGGTGGTCTTTTAGACAATTGTTGGGAAATTTGTCCGATTTGAGTCTCGAGATTCTGTAATGATGCTTCTTTTCTGCTTCATTTGTTTGGGTCATGATTTGGATCAACGTTTCTTCAATTTTTGAGTAGCTCGAATTCTGATGGCTACTGGAACTTTGTTCTTGGAATTGAGGTTTAGGTTGGAAGGATTGGTTCATCGGCCTCTTTTTGAATCCGGGTAGGGTCTGAGTGTTACCTCCGTCCTTCCAACTGAAATTCAGGTGGTTTCTCCATCCTGGATTGTAGTTGTTGCTGAAACGTTATTTTGACGGGCGATGAAGTCAACTTCTTCCATAGCCATAATGACTTGTTTGTAGTCACTCATCTTATGAGTTCCTCCACAGGTATCACATGTGATCTTGGTTTTTGATAGTTCGGCATGAAGTTGTTCGGATTTTTTTGAAAGGGCTTCAAGCTGTGCGGTGACAAGAGTGTTGGAATCGACGTGATGCATTCCTTTATGTGTTGGTGTAGATCTTGGTGGGTTATAAGCGAAACTCTTCTTTGCTGCATTCTCCATGATTTTAAATGCTTCGTTAGGTGATTTGGATCCCAGGTCTCCACCGGCGACTTGATCGATGGCCTGTTTGTTTTTACTGGATTGTGCGTCAAAGAAAATTTGTACTTTCAACCATATGCTCAGTCCATGGTGTGGGCATCTTCTCAGAAGACTTTTGTATCTCTCCCATGCTGCGTGTAACGACTCATCATCATCGGTCCAGAATCCGGTAATGATGGCTCGGTATTTGGCAGTTTTAGCAAGTGGAAAGTATTTGAGGAGAAACTGTTCAACCATCTGGTCCCAGTTGGTGATGGAAACGGAAGGAAGGAATTCTATTAATTCTAATGCTTGACCCCTTAGAGAGAAAGAAAAGAGTTTGAGTTTGATCTGATCTTCTAAATAGTTTTGAATCTTAAAGGTTCCACAGATTTGTAGGAATTGAGATATGTGAGAAAGAGGGTCTCCGTCGAGGACACCATGAAATTGAACTGAATTTTACACCATATTAATGGTGCTTGATTTGATTTCGAAATGTTCGGTGGTATCTGGTGGAGCCACTCCAGTGTCGTAGCCTTCGGGGGTTGGCTTTGCATACTGGCTCATGTTTGGTTCATTGTTTTGTGCTTCCATCATTTCTTCAATTTGATTTTCCCCTGATGTGGTGGCGTCTACTAACTCGTCTTTGATTGTTTAAACGGTTTATGCAGTCCGTTTACGTGTTCGTCAATGAAAGAGTCATTCCGATTAAGAAATTGGAGAAACAAGCTTGAGTCTGATTGTAGAGGACATGCATGGGGTTAAATCAAATTTAAACTATTTAAATTAAACAAAAGGTTATTTTAAGTTAAACTAAAAGTTAGGCTAAGCTATTTTAAAACTAAACTAAGGTATAAGTTAATTAATCTAAAGTAAAGGTTAGGCTAGCCTTAAAATAATTAATTATAATATAATAATAAGTAAAAAGAAAAAAAAAATAAAAGTTAAAAATTTGTACCGTGTCCCCGGCAACGGCGCCAAAAACTTGATGTGTTGTGCTGCGCGTGCTAGTAAAATTATAATGGATGAGAGATTTAGCTTTGCACAAGATCGTGTTTTAAGTTTATAAAAGTGATTTCTACAAAAACTAAACACACACAAAATAGGCAAGTGTACATATCGTATATGCAGAATAGTATTGGTAAGAACCAAGTATCGATCCATGGGCACAAATGTTTCCAATAATGAATCTTTGTTTTAATGTAATAGGAGAGTTTTAATCATTTTGGGTTGATTTCCAAACTTTTTATAAAATAAAAATACTTATATATAATATATAGGTGACAAGAAGAGAAATTCTAAATGAGTAATTCAATTATATGAAGGTTACCATCTAAGATCAAGAATCCACTCCATTTTTCCTTGATGATTATTAAATAAACATGTGACAAACTTGTCCTAATAATATATGATAGAATAGTCTCTCATTTCTAAGTGAACATATTCTATGACATAAAAGAAAGTAGCATGCGTATTTTCAAGTCCATCATATGCTTAATATCATGCTACCACGAGAATGTCAATTTAAGTAGACAAGCAGTTTGGTAAAGTAGAACGATTAGGATTGGTAAAGTAGACAAGCAGTTTTAGAGATTATTTGATGCTAAAAATATGTATAATTTTATGTAAATCAGACACTATCATGACAGCGGCTAAACAATATGAGCGAACAGAAAAAAGTTTGGGAAAATAACTGTCGCGCACGGACGCGCGGAACGATATCAATCGAGCCCGCCATGGCAAGAAAATTGGCTCTGTGTGGTCACGGATAAACCAAAAGCCTCAACCAAAAGACACCACTTCAACTGAGGCACATAAAAACAAAAAAAGGCGCACCCACATATTTACAATAGATAGACGCCTTTGACGAAGAACCGTATACAGATCATGTATTCGGAAGGCATTGAGTTAAAAACGCCTCTGTCGTACAAACCAAGGCCGAATTCTGATATGACAAGATACTGTGACTTTCACGAGCAGCATGGCCACACAACAAATTTGTCACACCCCGACCAAAGGCGGCGGAACATGCCGGAGCGTAACGTATTGATTGGACAGTAGCTCAAAAGACACTAATTAAAGTGACAATAATTATTTAAATTCATTAACATCAAACAAGTACATAAATTTAATAGTAAGAGATAATTACATCATGCATTTGTATTTTGAGGAATATCCTAAGGTAAAACTAATTTCTTCGATCTTGAACAATGTAAATTACTTGTACCTGTAGCATGTATAAAAATAAAGTTTGTCAACACGAATGTTGGTGAGAGTACATAAGTTTTGGTTGATATAATATATATATAGATAAAAACCAAAATTCATATGTAAATGATGAGTATTACAATTCTTATGAGAATGTAAACAACTAAATAGATGTGGACCCGTTCTTATTGATACAAAATCAATGTACTTGGGTAAATTTATGATCATACTAGATGAGGATAGATGAGGATGAGATACCAACCACCAAACATAAAATAAACAATTAAGCACATAGAACATGCAATAATCACACACAAAAATATATTGAATTGTGTTATAGATAGATGTGGAAATAAAAATGAGTAATTCAAATAGGGTATACATGCCACCCCCAAAATTTAAAAGATGAATAAAGGGGGATATGTAAACTCACCTCAATAAGAAGGCGATTACGCAAACACTGAATCGAGTAGTGAATGACGCGGAGAATCACAACGGTTTATCCTATCAAGTATATATAAAGATACGCTAGAGTTAATCACTGACTTAAAAAAAACGGGTAATTAATATAATTTGGGGTTTAGGGTTTATGATTAAATTAGGAAGCATTAAGGATTTAGTTTCAAAGCATTGGCTCAGTGAAACAGTCTGATTATATTTTAAGATTTTGTAAAACACTTTACCTTATTATGACTATATTAGAAATTCACCGACATGAAACATATAACTAAGTGTCTATACATATTTAAATGTGAATGACCCTTTTATTTTACTAGTTTATTATAAACAGCTGGTTACAAGAGTCTAGACTCTAAAACAACTAATTCATTTTTTTGAAAAAAAAGGAAAAAACATTAATTAATAATGCATGACCATCAAAATAATAAATAATAATAAAAAAAAAAGAAAAACTATATCTGCTAACTAGTTAGAGGAAATGTGAACAGACTCCGCATCAATAATAATAATAATAATAATAATAATAATAATAACAATTATAATAACATTCTTGTAGGAGCCCGTCTTCGAACCCTCTTATTCAAAGTTAGTGTTCGATAAAAGCAGGTTATTAAAGAAACCTTAGTTTTAATTCACGAAAAGGAGACGAATATATAGATAGTTTATTTACCTCAGTTGATGCGAGATTCTACTACTGTGGAGCCTCACCGGAGTAAAGGAGGCGGCGACAACGCGACTAAATTGAGAACAAAGGTGGGCGGATGAGTGAAGGTAAAGTTTAATGGTGAAGTTGTGCCTCGAAACCGACCCAATGCTTTAGTATTTATAAGGTTAAAACGCGTTACATAATTTTGGTAAGCCCGCCATTTCGTTTGATAATAAGAATTCAAAAGGAAGTTTTGACAGGCTGTAAACATGTGATTAGAATCGCGTTATTTTTGGATTGTGATATCGAGTTAAAGGGAGCAATCATTTTGGTCGTCCTGTGTCTTAATTAAGTGTTAAATGGTCGCCGGAAAATACGCCTAGGTGGCCGTGGTTTAAGCCGGTAAAAAAAAACGTGAACGTAGATATGGGTGATGAAGACTTTAGTGACTTTCATGAAATGACAATTTGGTCCTCCAACTTATCAACTTGAATAAAAACAACCCTCACACTTTTATAAAAACAAATATTCTTCTTTTTTTATTAATTTTATACATCACTAACTAATTCAACTAATAACTTTTGAAAATCCCGAAAAACTTTTAGACGCTTTAAATACTTATAAAAGTATTTATTTTCTTTATGATTTTAAAATTCAAAATGGGTCGGATTTCGGGTTTGAAAAGTAACGAATGTCACAAAATTAGTGCTCTAACCTGAAAGAAGCTATTGAAGAATACACGCGGAGTGGAAAGTTGGAACACTTGGTGAATAACATTCGGAGAGGCGGAAAGCGAAAAGAAAGCCACGAAGGTGGGAGACCAAGAAAGAAAATTAAGAATCTCCACGCCAAAATGATTCTGGGTGGCACCAGAAATAAAAAAGTGCCAACAGACAAAGCATGCAACATGGAAAGAAGTGCAAGTCATTTTTCCAAAGGTGAAATGTGACGCTAATAAAAAGGCACCCCTGGTGATCACCGCCATTTTCGGTCATTACCGAAGATCCTGTTTTTTCGTGGATGCAGGAGCGACGTCCGATTTAATGTGCCAACAGTGTTGACCTGTTGGAAGAAGATGAAAAGCGCCGCCTCATTCCCATAAATGCACCGATAACAGGCTTTAACCTGAGTTTTGAATACCCGATGGGGCATTTTACGTCCCCAGTCACGCTCAGTGATGGAAAACATTCAAGAATGGAAGATTTAGATTTCCTCGTAACTGAAACTCCACACCCAAATTATGTCACACCCACAAAATCCACTAACGGAGTTTTACCGTCAGAGGGTGTGAACTAACAGGATCGGAATCATCAGTTATAATCAAACCATAAAACAAAGTTTCAAAACCATGAAAAACGTTTACGAGTAATTTAATGCGGAAGCGTAAAACCATAGAAAACAATGTTACGTCACGCAGGACGATTTAAAACCAATGATAACAGTTAAAAGTAAGTTTGCATAGTTAAAAGTTTTTCAAGCAATGCATGTTCCTAAACCGCGCGCCCGCCTCGGCTACCTGAGAATAACATACTAAAAGTGTCAACACAAGGTTGGTGAGTTCACAAGTTATATAAAAATAAATGTTTAGCATTTGCGTTCAGCGTTTTGCGTTACAGCGTTTTGCGTTTCAGCGTTTTGCGTTACAGCGTTTTCCGTTACCAGATAGTGTTATGTCAATTATATATCTATAGGTAGCTAGCCTATAAAGCAAGTATTACTAAGTGTTCGACACCGAAGCTGACTGTTTAAGTGTCTTGTCACCAGGTCACCCAGACCATGGTACGTGTTAACCAAAATTACACCCGCTCGACTTCCAGTCGAGTTTAGCGTTGGGTGGGGTTTGTCAAACCCAGTAGTACTACTCAACAGTGACTCGCTATTCCAAATATTAACCGGTTCGATGTGTAGGACTTCAATTGTTTCGTTTGCCACTTAGCCTTTACAAGTGATATATAATTTACTAACAAAATCTTAAATGCGTTTATCGGAGTATGTTATCTCCCCCAAGTGAAAAGCGTTTAAAACAGTTTAAAAGGGGTAAGTGAAACTCACTGTTTGCGAAGAATTTCCCAAATTAAATCACCAAGATGCGCGTCACAGAAAAACTCTCTCTAGCGTTCTAAAACAACAAAGAGATTTTTCTAAGTGTCAGAATATTATCGAGTCTCTAGACCCGGCACATAATACCTATGCACATAACATGTTTCGTGTTTCGTTTGTGAATCGTGTGTGACTTTAACAAGTGTATTTGTGACACATTACATGTGTAAGCAATCATATACGTGTCATGTATTCATAAAGTACATCACTAGCAATTATTCCCCGTAAGGGCATTTTGGTCAAATCATGACAATTAACTAGCCATTATTCCCCATAAGGGCAATTTGGTCAAATTATGACAATCAATTAGCAGTTATTCCCCGCAAGGGCATTTTAGTCAAAACACGACAATTATCTTGCAATCATTCCCCTCAAGGGCAATTTGGTCAAAACACGATAATAAATTAGCAAGTATCATATTTCATGCATTTTCACAAAACTCAGCAGCTAGTTTCACCGAGACAGAAATTCTTCTTAAAAGATTGTACTATTCCACCGATCATAGCATCTCAATTAATTTACCAAAAATCATCACAGAAGCATATATATCTTAGGTTTCCAGAACATATTTTAGTATATTTTTATTCCACATAGTTTTCTCATAATCATCAAATCATTACAGCAAACTCATAACAGTCAAATTCATGCGCAACAGAATGTTATTTACAATTCCCGTTAAACGAAAAATCCAATAAATGCAAGACCACTTGGGTTAGATTCCTAACTCAATAAGTCAACTTCCAGAAGTGGAACCAACCCAATTGGTCTCGTAGATCAGGAAATATAACATTTACAAAACAACCTAACAGCAGGTCTAACAGCTCAGCTTTGCACAACGTTTTTGTAAAATCATAAAAGTTAACTTCTACTTATCCAAAAATTACAAGTTTATATTCTTTAGAAACTAGACTCAACCTAGTTTATGGTAGTATCAATAATCTCAACCAATTTTCACATTTACACTTCGTTACAGTCACTTAAACATCAAATACACATTCTGTCCAGAAACTGTTTGCATCCAAACTCAACATATTAACAATCTATGAACTATCATGCATTCATATAACACTCTAGACTTCATAAACACCATCCATTCACATCAATTAGCCATTACATACATGATTAGGGTTTTTGTTTGAACTCAAATCATAGACACAACAATCAACATGTAACAACATCCAATCTAGTTATCAAATCATCAATTAATCAACAACAATCATAATAACTACATATACATATAGAATCGGCAGCTAGGGTTTACAATTAACCCAACAAACATCAAAATCAAGTAATAAGGATGTATAGGATAATCAATTATACCTTCCTAACACCTAATTCTTCAATCAAGGACTTGATTTGATGGTTGTATGTGTGTGTATAGGTGACGGCAGCCAAGGGTTCACAAGGAAGGAAGCTCCGATCGGGATTGTGTGTGTGGGGAGAGAATAAGTTAGGGTTTGTTGTTAATGATATATTTATAGAATACTATGTTACACTTTGGCCCCTCCACTTCTAAGTATTACTTTTCCTAGCTTAACTAACTTAGTTCTTGTTTCTTGTCTAGCATTACACACCATATAATCAAGTAACACATAATTATCACATAATTATTATGTTGACGTTTTTCGTTTATTCACCAATAGTTTGCGTCAACTCGTTTGCGTTTCGGTGAAATTCCCGAAAGACTACACATGTAGTAAGTGTTAAGCGTCATTTAAACCCTAGTTTAAATGTAATGAAGTGTGCGTTATAGATTCAATGATCTTTAAGTTTGAATTGACGGAGTTGAGTTAACGGAGTTAACCTGAAATTGACGATTGTCACATCATTCCCATGTTAAAGAATTTTCGTCCCGAAAATTTGAGTCAAGTCGTGATGAGTGTCTGAAAGAGTAAGAAAAAAAATTTCAGTTTGTCATATCATCCCCTAGTAGAAAGAAATTTCATCCCGAAATTTAATTCATACCTTCGGTGATGTCTGACGGTTTGCCGGGTTTCGCGGTTTTATGTGTTTGGTTAGCCCTTCAAAAAGGTGAGGATACTTTTTCATCATTTGATCCTCGCGTTCCCACGTGAACTCCGGTCCACGTCTCGATTTCCAACGAACCTTAACGATTGGAATTTTGCTGTGCTTGAGCGTTTTGGTTTCCCAATCCAAAACCTCGACTGGTTCCTCAATGAAACGTAACTGTTCATCGACTTGCAGTTCCTCCAAAGGGACTACATGGGTTTCATCAGATAGGCATTTCTTCAAATTGGACACGTGGAATACATTGTCTACGCCACCGAGTTCCGTTGGTAGGTCCAGTCGGTACGCCACCGGACCAATGCGCTCAGTTATCCGGTAAGGACTAACATATCGTGGGTTGAGTTTGTTTCGCTTACCAAAGCGAACCACACCTTTCCAAGGTGAGACTTTGAGTAACACTCGATCGTTCACTTGAAATTCGAGAGGTTTTCGGCGCTTGTCGGCGTAACTCTTTTGGCGATCTCGTGCTGCTGCCATGCGATTTCGGATTTGAACAATCTTTTCCGAAGTTTCGAGTACCAGTTCTGGACCAGTGATTTGGCTGTCACCCACCTCAGAGTGGTGATCGACACTTCCGTCCGTACAGCGCTTCAAACGGCGCTGCTTTAATACTTGCGTGGTAGCTGTTATTATACGAAAACTCTACCAAAGGTAAGTGGGGTTCCCAACTTTTTCCGAAATCCAACACGCATGCACGCAACATGTCCTCTGAGGATGGTATGCTGTGCTCATATCAAGACGGGTGCCTAGTGCGCTTTGCAGCGACTTCCAAAAGTGCGAAGTGAAACGAGAATCTCAATCGGAAATGATCGAGACAGGCACTCCGTGTCTAGACACCACTTCTTTCATGTAAACACGAGTTAGTCTTTCCATTTTGTCCGATTCCTTAATCGCTAAGAAGTGTGCAGACTTAGTCAACCGGTCAACGATCACCCAGATGGTATCGCATCCCGTCGGTGTCTTAGGTAAACCCGTGATAAAATCAATTGAGATGTGTCCCATTTCCACATTGGGAGTTCCGGTTGTTGTAGTAGACCAGATGGTTTCTGGTATTCTATTTTGACTCTGGCACAAGTCAAGCATTTGCCCACGTAGGTGGCAATGTCGGCTTTCATGTTCGGCCACCAGTAAAGTGCCTTTAAATCATGATACATTTTATCTGAGCCAGGGTGGATAGAATATCGGGACTTGTGGGCTTCGTTCATCACCAGAGTTCTCAACTCTCCGTACCGTGGAACCCAAATCCGGTTCTCAAAATATCGGACCCCGTCCGATCTGGTTTCAAGTTGCTTGTTCATGCCCCGCATGAGTTCCGATGGAAGATTATCATCTTTCAAAGCTTCGTGTTGCGCATCGCGAATCTGATCGGGTAAGTTGGCATGAATCGTGAGTTGCAATGCTTGCACTCGTCTGGGTTTATCTGTTTCTTTTCTGCTGAGGGCGTCGGCCACTACATTGGCTTTGCCAGGGTGGTACTTGATGGCACAATCGTAATCTTTAAGCAGCTCGACCCAACGACGCTGTCGCATGTTCAGCTCCTTCTGATCGTAGATATGTTGGAGACTCTTGTGGTCGGTGTAAATGGTAAACCTGGTACCGTACAAGTAATGCCTCCATATCTTAAGAGCAAACACCACAGCTCCAAGTTCCAAATCATGGGTCGTTTAGTTCTTCTCGTGAACCCGTAGTTGTCGAGAGGCGTAGGCTATAACCTTCTCGAGTTGCATCAGCACACAACCGAGACCTTGTATAGATGCGTCACAGTGTACCTCAAAATTTTCCGTTCCCTCGGGGAGGGCTAGAATAGGGGCGCTACAGAGTTTGGTTTTCAACAGTTGAATAGCGGATTCTTGTGCGTCACCCCAATTGTACTTAGTACCTTTGTGAGTCAAAGCGGTGAGGGGTTGAGCAATCTTTGAAAATCCCTCGATGAAACGCCGGTAGTAGCCGGCCAGTCCTAGGAATTGCCGCACCTCAGTCGGAGTCTTAGGTGCTTCCCAGTTTTTGATGGCCTCTACCTTACCGGGATCGACATGGATACCTTTCTCGTTGATCACATGCCCTAAAAAGTGAACCTCGCGAAGCCAAAATTCACATTTCGAGAGTTTAGCATACAGTTGTTCCTTCTTTAACAATTCCAGAATTACCCTTAAGTGTTCTTCATGGTCAGCTTCGTTCTTGGAGTAGACGAGAATATCATCGATGAAAACAATCACAAACTTGTCGAGGTACGCCTTGCATACTCGATTCATGGGATCTATAAATACGGCTGGTGCGTTGGTTAGGCCAAAAGGCATAACCGAAAACTCGTAGTGACCATACCGTGTTCTGAAAGCCGTCTTTGAAATATCCTCTTCGCGCACTCTTAGCTGATGGTAACCGGATCGCAGATCGATCTTCGAGTAGTAACTTCGATCTTTGAAGCTGGTCAAACAGATCATCAATTTGGGGTAAGGGATAACGGTTCTTGACCGTCACCTTGTTCAACTCCCGGTAGTCGATACACATGCGGAAAGTCCCGTCTTTCTTTCGGACAAACAAGACAGGTGCTCCCCATGGCGATGAGCTAGGTCGGATAAAACTCTTATCCAACAAATCTTGCAACTGAGTGGACAGTTCCTGAAGCTCCGCCGGTGCGAGCCGATACGGGGCTCGTGCTATGGGTGCTGCACCGGGTGTCAACTCGATTTGGAATTCGACTTGATGAATAGGAGGGAGTCCAGGCAAATCCTCCGGGAAAACTTCCGGAAAATCTCGCACAACCGGTATATATTCAATTCGTTTCTCCTCCGCGGGTTTCTCAACAATATGCGTCAAAATTGCCGGATGACCCTTTCGCAGGTACTTCTGCGCCTTCATAAGGGTAATGACGCTGGTGGTCATGCCGCTTCTCTCACCTCGGACCGAAATGATCTCGCCGGAAGGGGTAGAAATGTGAACTATCTTGTCGTGACATATAATCTCCGCTCAGTTCTCGGATAACCAGTCCATGCCGACCACGACATCGAAACTACTAAGCGTAAAAGGAATAAGGTCGATATCAAAGACATGATCTGACATTTTTAACTTACATCCCGCAAGTACATGAGTCGTTACTATAGTCTTACCGTCAGCTAATTCAACAGGAAACTTAGCATCTAATGGAGTTGGAGTTAAGTCTAAGAGTTGGCTAATGGCTTACGACACAAAACTCCTATCAGCTCCAGTGTCAAATAATACAGAAGCAAAACAATCGTTCACAGGGAACTTACCAGTCACCACGTGCGGATCATTGCGGGCTTAACCCGACCCAATTACAAACGCTCTTCCTTTGCCATTGCTTCCACCACTACCGCCACTTCCATTACCTCCATTGTTGTCGTTCTGTTTCAGCTTGGGACAATCTTTCCTGAAATGACCTTCCTGCCCACATTCAAAACATCCCTTTGTCGTCATAGGTGGTTTAGGAGCACCCGTTGCCTCAAGGTCTCCTCTACACTCCTTCGCCTGGTGACCCATCTTTCCGTATCTCTGACACTTGACACGGTTACACGGGCCAACATGATGATAGTTGCACCTATTGCACTTCGGATTTTTCCCAGCATATCCGCTCGAACCCTGCCCGCTACCGTTGTTATTGTTGTTGTGACTTTGATTGTTAAAGCTCCGAGTGAATTCGGGCTTACGGTAGTGTTGTTGCGGTGGGAGGTTCGAGGACGAGGATCTGGTGTTGTCAAACTTTCTCTTTCCGCTGCTCGGGTTGCTGTTGCTGTTGTTGTCATTACTCGGGTTGTCACGGGCTTTAGTGGTTGAACCCCTAGGTGGTAACGCACCTTGGGTCACAGTCTGATCCGTCAGTTTGTGAGCTAAACGGATCGCTTGTTGTATCGTGGCTGGTCTGGAAGATGTCACCATGCCCTGAATCTGCGGTGCTAACCCATCGATATACATCTCAATCCTCTTACTCGGCGGATCCACCATCCGCGGACACATCACAGCCAACTCGTGAGAACGGGTGGTGTAGGCTTCGATTTCTGAGCCCACCATCTTCAGTGACCAAAATTCCGACTCTAACTTTGAAATCTCTTCCCTCGGACAGTACTCCTCTCGCATCATGTTCTTGAACTCCTCCCAGTTCATAGCGTTAGCCAGTTCCAATCCAAGGATCTGCACGTTCGAATTCCACCAAGTGAGGGCAGAATCCTCAAGTGTTCCAGCAGCGAATTTGACCCTACTGGCAGGGGGACAATTGCACATCTCAAATGCCGACTCGGCCTTCTCAGCCCAACGCATGAAGCCTATAGCTCCCTCAGTGCCCTTAAACGTACTGGGCTTGCAGTCAAGTTAGTTCTTGAAGGAACACGTTCTGCTTGGACCTCCAGCTTGATTCTGAACGTGTGCGGCTAAAGCGGCCGTTGCATGGTCGTTCAGCAGAGTTTGGAGTTCAGCTGCAGTCAAGTTGATGCTACCACGTCCACGTCCAGCGTTTCTTCCAGCCATTTCCTAGAATCACAGTATAAAATGTTAAACATGAATTTTTCTTTCATATACAACACACCATACATGTAATAAAAAGATAGGTAAGAAAAACATAAGAAACAACATCACATCACAACCATATATTAATCTAAATAAAAATTCATGATTAAAACCATTGTATTCGCTACAAAGTATTTCCAATCAATCCTTAAAATCATAGAAAATAATAGTTCGGATGGAGACAACCCCTCCATCTAAGTGTCATCATCACTAGATGTCATCATCTGAGGACACCTTTGAGTGTGCCTCCTCCTCAGCCGGTTCTTCCTCCGGTTCTTCTTCGGGTTCCTCCTCGGGATCTTCTTCAGGCTCCTCTTCGGGAACTTCTTCAGGTTCGGCCTCAGGCTCCGCCTCAGGCTCGGCCTCAGGCTCGGCTGCGTTCTGAGCAAGTTGCATCTGTAAGACATCGCAACGCTCTAAAGCTATCTCGGTTCGGGTCCTTGCTACTTGGAGTTGCTCTTGCAAGTCTATCATCTCGGCTTGCATCTTTCTCATGATCTTCATCTGTTTATCACTAGCCTCTTGCATTTCCTTCATTGCCGCTGCCATGCGGGCAATCTCCTCCTTAGTCTCGGTTCCGTCTTTTAACAGTCCGGAAACGTTCGCTCTCGTATAGCGCATGTAACCCACGTCACGCTCCAAGCATGAAACAACAGCTGCGAGAACTCGCTCTACAGGTCGGTTATGGGTGGTAGGGTGTTGGGATAAGCAGGATGGTTCGGGTGAGGTAACGGGGGAACTTGTTCGCGATAGACCATACGTCTGATCATGTTAGGGTACCAATCCCAGCTAACGTCGTTTTCGTATATGCCTCCGGATAGGCGGTACCTCTTCGGTGCGGGAGCTTCGAGTTCCGGGACTACACGGGGTGGCGATGCGGTGGGTAACTGCGGTTCCTTCCGGTGAGCATGCGTCATCGAATCGGATGATGATGAGGGTGGCGTCGACATTCCTACAGGTAAGCCGTGTATGCGCGCGCGTATGAGTGAAAGAGGTAAAGAGATAGGATAACAAAGACAACACAAATCTATGCAGTGCGTATCATTATAACTAATGGGTCGTCGCGGTTATAGTCTAGTATGCATGCAGCTTCTAGTTCGCTATAACCAATGGCTCTGATACCAATCTGTCACACCCTCAAAATCCACTAACGGAGTTTTACCGTCAGAGGGTGTGAACTAACAGGATCGGAATCATCAGTTATAATCAAACCATAAAACAAAGTTTCAAAACCATGAAAAACGTTTACGAGTAATTTAATACGGAAGCGTAAAACCATAGAAAACAATGTTACGTCACGCAGGACGATTTAAAACCAATGATAACAGTTAAAAGTAAGTTTGCATAGTTAAAAGTTTTTCAAGCAATGCATGTTCCTAAACCGCGCGCCCGCCTCGGCTACCTGAGAATAACATACTAAAAGTGTCAACACAAGGTTGGTGAGTTCACAAGTTATATAAAAATAAATGTTTAGCGTTTGCGTTTAGCGTTTTGCGTTACAGCGTTTTGCGTTACAGCATTTTGCGTTACCAGATAGTGTTATGTCAATTATATATCTATAGGTAGCTAGCCTATAAAGCAAGTATTACTAAGTGTTCGACACCGAAGCTGATTGTTTATCAAGTGCCTTGTCACCAGGTCATCCAGACCATGTTACGTGTTAGCCAAAATTACACCCGCTCGACTTCCAGTCGAGTTTAGCGTTGGGTGGGGTTTGTCAAACCCAGTAGTACTACTCAACAGTGACTCGCTATTCCAAATATTAACCAGTTCGATGTGTAGGACTTCAATTGTTTCGTTTGCCATTTTTTCTTTACAAGTGATATATAATTTACTAACAAAATCTTAAATGCGTTTATCGGAGTATGTTATCTCCCCCAAGTGAAAAGCGTTTAAAACAGTTTAAAAGGGGTAAGTGAAACTCACTGTTTGCGAAGAATTTCTCAAATTAAATCACCAAGATGCGCGTCACAGAAAAACTCTCTCTAGCGTTCTTAAACAACAAAGAGATTTTTCTAAGTGTCGGAATATTATCGAGTCTCTAGACCCGGCACATAATACCTATGCACATAACATGTTTCGTGTTTCGTTTGTGAATCGTGTGTGACTTTAACAAGTGTATTTGTGACACATTACATGTGTAAGCAATCATATACGTGTCATGTATTCATAAAGTACATCACTAGCAATTATTCCCCGTAAGGGCATTTTGGTCAAATCATGACAATTAACTAGCCATTATTCCCCATAAGGGCAATTTGGTCAAATTATGACAATCAATTAGCAGTTATTCCCCGCAAGGGCATTTTAGTCAAAACACGACAATTATCTTGCAATCATTCCCCTCAAGGGCAATTTGGTCAAAACACGATAATAAATTAGCAAGTATCATATTTCATGCATTTTCACAAAACTCAGCAGCTAGTTTCACCGAGACAGAAATTCTACTTAAAAGATTGTACTATTCCACCGATTATAGCATCTCAATTAATTTACCAAAAATCATCACAGAAGCATATATGACTTAGGTTTCCAGAACATATTTTAGTATATTTTTATTCCACATAGTTTTCTCATAATCATCAAATCATTACAGCAAACTCATAACAGTCAAATTCATGCGCAACAGAATGTTATTTGCAATTTCTGTTAAACGAAAAATCCAATAAATGCAAGACCACTTGGGTTAGGTTGGTAACTCAATAAGTCAACTTCCAGAAGTAGAACCAACCCAATTGGTCTCGTAGATCATGAAATATAACATTTACAAAACAACCTAACAGCAGGTCTAACAGCTCAGCTTTGCACATCGTTTTTGTAAAATCATAAAAGTTAACCTCTACTTATCCAAAAATTACAAGTTTATATTCTTTAGAAACTAGACTCAACCTAGTTTATGGTAGTATCAATAATCTCAACCAATTTTCACATTTACACTTCGTTACAGTCACTTAAACATCAAATACACATTCTGTCCAGAAACTGTTTGCATCCAAACTCAACATATTAACAATCTATGAACTATCATGCATTCATATAACACTCTAGACTTCATAAACACCATCCATGCACATCAATTACCCATTACATACATGATTAGGGTTTTTGTTTGAACTCAAATCATAGACACAACAATCAACATGTAACAACATCCAATCTAGTTATCAAATCATCAATTAATCAACAACAATCATAATAACTACATATACATATAGAATCGGCAGCTAGGGTTTACAATTAACCCAACAAACATCAAAATCAAGTAATAAGGATGTATAGGATAATCAATTATACCTTCCTAACACCTAATTCTTCAATCAAGGACTTGATTTGATGGTTGTATGTGTGTGTATAGGTGACGGCAGCCAAGGGTTCACAAGGAAGGAAGCTCCGATCGGGATTGTGTGTGTGGGGAGAGAATAAGTTAGGGTTTGTTGTTAATGATATATTTATAGAATACTATGTTACACTTTGGCCCCTCCACTTCTAAGTATTACTTTTCCTAGCTTAACTAACTTAGTTCTTGTTTCTTGTCTAGCATTACACACCATATAATCAAGTAACACATAATTATCACATAATTATTATGTTGACGTTTTTCGTTATTCACAAATCGTTTGCGTCAACTCGTTTGCGTTTCGGTGCAATTCCCGAAAGACTACACATGTAGTAAGTGTTAAGCGTCATTTAAACCCTAGTTTAAATGTAATGAAGTGTGCGTTATAGATTCAATAATCTTTAAGTTTGAATTGACGGAGTTGAGTTAACGGAGTTAACCTAAAATTGACGATTGTCACAAATTATGATATCATTTTGGGAAGAGAAGTGATTGGAGACTTTAATGCCAACCGGTCCACGGCGCACGGGATATTGGGAGTACCAACTCCCACATGGGTGGAGATGATCCACGCCAATTGGGAATGCCACGTGGCATACACCAGCGTCCCGCCAAGAAAAACAATATAGGAGACAGGTCATACGGAACTAAAAAAGTGGGTACTCAATGGTAAATTCCCAGAACAAACCATCACCATTGGACCCACACTCTCAAATCCCACTAGTTCAGCGCTCAAAAGGCTTCTCATCAGTAGTATTGATGTATTCGCCTGGACACCCGCTGACATGACAGGGATACCAACGTTGAAAACAGAACATCAATTGAAAGTAAATGGCTTTTGTCCCAGTCGTACGAAAACAGAGGAAAATGGGGCTGGACCAGGTGAAAGCCTGTAGTGAGCAAGTACAACAACTCCTAGATGCAGGAATCATCCGCACGATCCATTACTAAACATGGTTCGCCAACCCCGTCAGGGTACCCAAAGCAAATGGAAAATGGATGATATGCATAGATTTCAAAGATCTGAACATGGCGTGTTGTTACCCTTTTCCCAAAATAGTTTTGAAGGTAGACGCACTGGTAGCTTTCCGTTATAAATGTTTCCTGGATGCTTACAAGGGGTATCATCAGATCCATATGGCGGCAACGGACCAAGACAAAACCGCATAATGGCACGCACTGTTACAAAAAGACGAGGTTTGGGTTAAAGAATGTAGGGTCCACATACTAACACCTGGTGGATCGCGAATTCAGAGAAAAAGTGTGGAAAAGCTTGGAAGTCTACATGGATGACCTTGTTATCAAAAGTAGCGACGAGTTAACGCTGCTGAAAGACATTGAGGAAACTTTCAAAACGCTTAGAAGGTGTAACATGAAGGAAAATTCCTTTGTGTTTTTATTTTTACCATAAATGGCTTCAATGCCAATCCGGAAAAAGTGGGAGCCATTGTTAAAATGCCTTCCCTCGCCAAGATCAAACAAGTCCAAACGCTAAATGGACGATTGGTAGCACTGAATAGATTCCTGTTGAATCACGCGGATAAATCCTTCACAATCGTGTCAATGTTAAGCAACTGTCTCAAAAAAAAAGTTCCGATGGACGGCAGAGGCGGAAGAAGCGTTCCGAGAAATCAAATCGTGTCTCGTAGAACTCCCAACGCTAACAGCGCGCACACCAAAGGAGCCGCTAATAATGTATCTCACTGCTTCGGATAGAGCAGTTGGCGCAGTACTACTTATAGATAGGGATAAATTCCAAACGCCTATGTACCACATTAGCCGCACGCTCACAGACGCGGAGACTAGATATTCTGACTTAGAAAAAATGGTCCTCGCTTTGGTTCAAGTAGTGTGTCGCTTGCGGAGATACTTCCAAGTGTTCTCACCTATTACTGGTTTCAAAACATGCTTTGTAAGCCAGAGCTCTTTGGCAGACTATCCAAATGCGCCATTGAATTGGAGAGCATGCAATAGAATACAAGCCAAGACCGTCGATCAAAGGGCAGGTCCTGGCAGACTTCAACGCTGAGGTATCGGCTGTTGAGTCAAGATTTGACATAAAACGGATCAGATGGAATATTGAAATCTTCTCAACCTCCTCAGAATTCACTAAGTATGGATCCGGGCACACCTTAGACCTCCGAGCAAGCTTTTACTTAGCCGGGTACGATATTTTGTCTATCGGGCAGGGTTATCTTCACTAAGTCTTCTTTAGTGAATCTCCGAGCAGGGTTTGCTAATTATTGCATTACCGGGTATGGTTCACTAGTGTATGAAAGTCCGGGCAAGGATCACTTTATCAAGCAGGTTTGTTCTTCATAGCCAAGTAAAGTTCACTTCCGAGTAAGCTTTAGGCTAACCAAACTCAGGAAACCAAGTATTTAGGAGATCGGGCAAGGTATTCATTAATAAAGATGGTCCGAGTATGCCTAGTGTTTAATGAGATATAACAAGTATCATCGGGCAGGATTCAACTCAAGCAAGGTAAAGTGCTTCCAAGCACACTTTGCTAATAAGCTTATTCCAGGCAAGGAGTTGATAGGACCATTGAAGAACAAGGTTGCTCGTAAGGGTTTGTCGGGCAAAGTCTGTCAAAGCCAAGAAGATTGAAGTCTACCCGGTGAGTATTTTACTTGGTAAAATATTCTTCAAGTAAAGTCTACCCGGAAACTGATCCCGAGCACACTGCTATGTTACCAAGTCCTGAAGGAAGGCAGAGTACACAGCGTACTCGGAAAATGAAGATTAATTCAAAGCCTACCCGAAAGACTTGTTTTACACTTAGAATGCTTTTGAATATGTATTATTGGATAGGGTTTCTAGAAGGAATGAAAGTTGTCCTAGGGTGGCAGGCCTATAAATAGAATGTTTAGGGCACACCACCTAAGGACGAGGGCAGACAGACACATTAATTAAGAAAGAATATTGTGTGACGGCTGTCTTAGTACGGATAAACCTTCCTTCAAGAAACCCTAAATTTATTATCCAATTTGTATGATGAATATTATATAAATGGAAATCTTTTGAGTAAATCTTGTTCGTGTTGGTTACCTTTTGAATATTGATTGTGCAACCGTATGTTTGTTATTGATTCCGCCTTTAACAAATGGTGATCTTTCTAAATATAGCAACCCGTCATTAACTCCCTTGTCAACATATTTATTTGTGTGAGTTATGACATGATTTGAGTGAGATCCAGCTGAAATCGGGGACCTGACAAGTGGTATCAAAGACTTTTTCTGCTATTTTGGAAAGATTCTTGTTGCTGATTGAAGATTTGAAGAAAGATGACGTAAGCAGACCACTGTTTCATTGATTTGTGACGTCAGCAACTCTGTTCTTCATTTTTCTTCCAGATCTACAATCTACTGGTGTTTTCTCTTCCTTATTTCTATTAAAGCTATAATCTTTATATCTAAATCTTGCTCTAATCATATCAGACACATCAGATCTTAACAATCTGTTTTAAGATCTGATTATTTTAAAACTTTGCTTTTTACAAAGAAACTGATTTTAAATCCTTGAAAATGTCTGGATATGAGGAACAAGAGGTGTCTACTAACAAGATACCAAGATTGTATGAACAGGAAAACTTTACCAAGTGGAAAGTACTCTTTGAAGAAGCCGTATGCTACAATGATGTTGATATGTGGAACTCCATCAAGAATGGTCCACAAGCTGATGTTGAGGAAGGAGCAAACACAACTGCAATTGCTGCTGTAAGAGAAAGAATGAGAAAGGTGGATGACATGGCCTTAGCTATGATTAAGCTAGGATTGTCTTGGGAGATTTTAACCAAGGTGGCACATCACACAACTGCCAAGCAAATGTATGATGCCATCATTGAGATGTATGAAGGTAATACTGAGCTGAAGAACATAAAGAAGCAAAGATTGAAGCAACAGTTGGAAAGGTTCAAGTATAAGGAAGGAGAAAGGTTGAAATCAATACTAGAACGTTTTCTAGGTATTGTGAATGAGTTGAGGAAAATTGATTATATCATGACTGACTTTGATTTAAACACAAAGTTACTCAACTCAATGCCAAAGGAATGGTATACTGCTTGCAAGTTCATCCTTCAGAAGCATAATTTCAATGACTTGAAATTGGATGATGTAGTATGCTTCCTTCAGGCTGCAGAACTGGAGATGATAGAGAATGAAATGATTAAGGAAGAAAGACCCTGCTTCAATGTTTCAAATGCATTAATTGCACCCATGGGAAATTTGACTACCAAGAATCAACAACAAATTCCCATTATTGAAGAACCAATTGAGCACAATGTTGATACTCCAAAGTCTTTTATTGGTGGTAGCACAAGTAATCAAGGAAATCAGCAGAGGTTTAATGTGCAACTGATTGATGACACTGATACTGCCTCAATGGCAAGTGGGAATGTTTCTCACTCTAGTGGTGGAAATGGTCAAAACAATGAAACACAGGCATTGCTGTCTATGTTTACTGAGTCATATAATGCATTTGTTGCAAAGAATCTAATTCACACAAGTGTAGTACAAGATGATTTAGAGCAAATTGATGCATATGATTTGGAAGACATGGATTTGAAGTAGCAAGCTGCTATATTAGCTTTGAGAAGTAAGAGGTTGTATAATAGAACAGGTAGATCTCTGGTTTCTGGTCCTAATGAGAGGATTGGATTTGACAAGTCAAAGGCAATCTGCTACAATTGCTAACAGCCAGGACATTTTGCAAGAGAATGCAACATGCCAAGGAATTATCAGATGAATCAATTCCAGAATCAACAGCCAAGAGGTTAGCAGCAATACCAGCAGAATCAGCAAAGAAACAACAACCAAAACTTCAACAACAACTTCAATCCCAACAGCAATTACAATCCCAACTTCAACAACTTTCAGCCTCAAATGAATAATCTTAATCAAGGGGTGCCTCAGAATCAAGGTTTTCAAATGAACAATAATCAGAACCTTCAAGCAGTTCAAAATGTTCCAAACAACACTGTTCCAGCCAACCAATATCAACCAAGAAACCAAAGAAATGTGGCAGTGACTACACAACATGAAGGTAACTTTGATTGGAGCAATCATGAAGAAGACATTACAGATGATATCAAGAATGCAAATGTGGTATTCATGGCCATAATTGAGAAAGAAACTGCATCTTCATCTCAGGTACAATCTGCTCCTACTGTTGATTTAAATGAACTTATCAATGAATTGAAAACAAAAGTAGGCAAGCTGGAAAGTGAGTGTTTTAGGAAACAAAGTATCATCAATACATATGAGGCAAGTGAACTGATAAGTGAGGAAAGAATGAAAAGTTTGGAAGAGGACTGTGTAAACAGCTACAGAGCTCAGAAAAGGTTCACAACTGAAATATATGGGTTGAAGAAAATGGTTATAAAAGAAAAGGTACAGAACACAAAACTACAAGTTGATAATGAATTCTTGAAGAACTTGATCTCCACTGGAAACATCTGTGGAATTCTAAATCAAGTTAAGGAAGAAGACAAGTACAAAGCAGTACCACCACTTTTCAACAACAACTTTATGCCAAAAGTTGATAAAGAGAAAAGAAATGCATATCTACAACAATTCAAAGATGTTTTTCAAGACAAAGAAGAACTTGTAGATTTGTACAAGAATGTTGAGGTGAGTAAAGAAAGAGAATTTGTTGTGAAGAAAGAATTGAAAGAAGAAAAGTCAATTGGAGTTCAAGTATCTGAAGATGACCTTGAGTCAATTGATTTGAATCAAGATGACTTGAGTGATTTGAGTGATCAAATTACTAAAGAGGAAATCAAAGCTGCTGAAAGAGGAAGAAAATACAAGAAACCAGAATATGTTGATCAACTTCCAAAGTATCCACCAGTCCCACCAAGAATGAAGAAACAAAATGATAAGATGAAAAGAGAACAGGTATCTTTTGACATTTGTGAAAAGAAGAAGATAAGCTACAATACAGTCAGGCCACCAAGCAAGACTGTGTTGGAAAGAATAAAGCAAAACAAAAAGAAGAAGGTAACTGAAGAAGTTGATTCAGAAAACTTCATACCAGTTTATCCAATCTTTTCTATTCATGAAGTATTGGATGTTGGAGAAGTGGAAACTATGGAAGAATATGAGAAGAGACAGTCAAGGTTTAGAGAAAGTAGTGATGAAGAACCCATGATTATGGAAAAGGTTGTCTTTGTCAAAAGTAAACTTGAGAGACAGGACATCAAAATTGAGGAGTTTGTGCCTTTCTCAATTAACTATAATAACTTAAAGAATCAGAAGACTCTAGGAGTCAAGTCACCTAAGCCAAGTGAAAGATTCAAGAAACCAAAAGAACATGAAATATTCAAAGGCAAGGTATGGTGCAAGAAGTGTGATGAATATGGTCATCACACAGACTCATGCAATGAGAGATTGAAATATCAACCATTTCATGTCCGAGATGGAACAAAGTATGGTCAAGACTTTGTCCTGTACAAACAGAAGTATGATGTATATCTGGGAAAAGGAAAGGTGTGTGGAAATGAAACCATGAAAAGAGAAGAAAACAAATCTGCAAAGGAGACAAGGATTGAGAAGAAAGCTGAAGTAAAAACAAAGAAGCAAGTGGCTGAATCAGCAAGAAGAAGTAAATCTCCTAAGAAGCATGAGAAATTGACCAAAAAGAACTATCAGCCATTGAGAATCAAACAAGATACTCAATCAGTCAAATCTAATGAATCTCAAGAATCATCAAGCATTGAGAAGACAAGAAGAAAAGGTGCATATCCTAGAAAGAAACCAATAGAACTCACTGGTGATGAGAAGTTTTTGCTAAAACATGGATATGAACCACAAGGTTTCCTTTGGAAACCGAAGACTGAAACTAAAGTTGAGATAGTTGCTGATGTGAGAGAATATTCTGAAAAGAAAGATTATGTGATCAAAGAGTATGCCACTGACTCAGCTGAATTACAGACCTCAACTTCACTTGTTAAAACCCCAAGAGAGTGTGGTTATGAAACTGATAATTCAGACAAATTAGAAGTCACTCATGAAGATCCAGAACCAACAACACTCACTTCCCAAGCTGTCAAAGAAACTGAAATTGATGAGTTGCAAGCTGTAGAAGCCTGCACTTCATTACTCAACTAATCAAACTTTTTCTTTTGTGCAGGAACAGTCCACTCCTCTGAATGAAATATGGTATATGGATAGTGGTTGTTCTAGGCACATGACATGTGACAAAAGATCACTTGTTAATTATGAAGAAAAGTATGAAGGACCTGTAGCATTTTGGAGTGATGAAAATGGTGGAAAGATTGTGGGGAAATGAATTTTTAACAAATGGAAAAGTCTCATTTGATAATGTATTTCATGTTGAAGGTCTTCAGTATAATCTACTGAGTATATCACAAATGTGTGATAAGGGATACAAAGTCAGTTTTGATGATTCCACTATTTCATCTTAAAACCTGAATTTGTCATTCCACCTGAAATGATTATGATGATGGCACCAAGAAATGGCAACTTGTATGAACTGAATATGAAAGAAGCTTTTTCAAGAGGGGGTGCATGTTTTGTTTCCAAAGCCACTAAAAATGAATCAAAATTGTGGCATAGGAAACCGTGTCATGTGAACTTAAAGAACATGAATGGACTTGTCAAAGGTGAGCATGTCATAGGCTTACCTACAAGAGAGTTCAAATTGGAAGATCATTGTAATTCATGTCAAAAGGGAAAACAACAAAAATCTACTCATAAGCCTAAGCTCATCAACTCAATTGATCAAATAATTGAATTACTTCACATGGATCTTTTTGGTCCTGTGAGTGTGCCAAGTATAGGAAAGAAAAGATACTGTCTTGTGATCATTGATGACTATTCAATATACACTTGGGTTTATTTCTTAAGTACCAAAGATGAGACTGCAGAGCTGATTAAGGGTTGTGTAACAATGATTGAGAACAACTTGAATAAGAAGGTTAAAATAATGAGAAGTAACAATGGTACTGAGTTCAAGAATGGAGTTATGCAAGAATTTTGTGTAGGAAGGGGAATACTTCAACAATTCTCAGCTCCTAGAACTCCTGAACAAAATGGTGTTGCAGAAAGAAGAAATAAAACTTTAATTGAAGCTGCAAGAACCATGTTAGCAGATGCTAACCTGCCTGTTACTTTTTGGGCTGAAGCAATAAACACTGCTTGCTATGTTTAGAACAGGGTACTTGTAAACACAAGGCATAACAAGACTCCATATGAAATATTCCCCAACAGAAAGCCTTATATCAAGTTTTTCAAGCCCTTTGGATGCAAATGTTTTCTTTTGAACACTAGAGATTATTTGAACAAGTTTCAAACAAAATCTCTATATTGTTTCTTTATTGGATATTCTACATACTCAAAAGCTTACAGAGTATATGTGAAAGACCATTTGAGTGTTATAGAATCATCTGACATCATTTTTAATGAGAATCAATTCAATACAGTTGATGGTGCAACATGGCTGTTTGATCATGAAAAGTTAGTAAGGTCTTTCAAGATTTATCCTGAAGACTTTGATGACTCATTCTACAAGACCAGTGTAATTGAAGAGAAAAAGAAAAAACCACTGGACTTAGAAGAATTGTGGAAAAAGGTTGCTAGAAAAGAAAAGGAATATACCTTTGTGAAGAATTCCTCAAGTGATATTGTTGAACAAGTTCAAGAAGATAATCAAGATGTTCAGAATGATCAAGTTCAGAGTGGGGAAGACTCAAGCAACCAAGCAAGTGAAGAAGAAGCTGCATCTACTGCAAGATTTTAGCATTTTTTTGAAAGCTTGAATATTAGAAACAATGGTGCATCTACTTCAGGACAACATAATGATGAAGCACCAAAATTTCATGATGTAGAGACTGATTTGATCATTGAAGAACCAGAACTCAATGAGTCAAATCTTGACACAACTGTGTCTACAGATATGATTGTTCAAACTCCTTATGTGGAAAAGAATCAACCTTCTGAAAACATCGTTGGAGATCTGCATGAAAGAGTTACAAGAAGTCACTCAGAAATTGCAAACATCTGTCTTTACTCCTGTTTTCTATCCCAAATAGAGCCTAAGAATATTGCTTAAGCACTAAAAGACAATAGTTGGGTGGAAGCCATGCAGGAAGAATTGGCACAGTTCAAAGATCTACATGTGTGGGATCTTGTTGATAAGCCATTTGACAGATATGCAATAGGAACCAAATGGGTTTTTAGAAACAAAATGGATGAGAGGGGTTTGGTGATTAAGAATAAAGCTAGACTTGTGGCACTGGGATGTCTTCAAGAAGAAGGAATAGACTTTGAGGAAGTCTTTGCTCCTGTAGCAAGACTTGAAGCTATCAGGATCTTTCTTGCATATGCTGCCTCAAAGAACATTAAGGTGTTCCAGCTTGATGTTAAGTCTGCATTCCTAAATGGAAAGATAGATGAAGAGATGTATGTAGCTCAACCTCCAGGTTTTGAGGATCCTTTGTATCCAAACAGGGTGTATAAACTAAACAAAGCCCTTTATGGATTGCATCAGGCTCCTAGAGCATGGTATGATGAGCTGTCAAATCATCTTCTTGAAAATGGTTTCAAAAGAGGAGCCATTGACAAGACACTCTTCTACAAAAGAAAGGGATCAGACTTACTTCTGTTACAAGTGTATGTTGATGATATCATCTTTGGTTCCACAAATGAACAAATGTGTATGGAGTTTGAAGGGGTAATGAATTCCAAATACATCATGAGTTCAATGGGAGAAATGAACTTCTTTCTTGTATTACAAGTTCAACAAAAAGCTGAAGGGATCTTCATTCACAAAAATAAGTATGTGCAGGACATCTTGAACAAGTTCAACTGTCATGAGTACAAAACTGCCTCAACTCCAATGGACACCAAGGAAAAGATGATTACAGATGAAAAGGGGGAGCCTGTAGATGAACATGAATACAGAGCTAAAATTGGATCTCTGATGCATCTGACTGCTACTAGACCAAATATCATGTTTGCTGTGTGTGTGTATGCAAGATTCCAGTCAAGTCCAAGAGTCTCCCACATGAATGCTGTGAAAAGAATATTCAGATATTTGAAGGGAAGACCAGATTTGGGAATTTGGTATCCAAAGAATCAATCATTTGTCTAATTGTCTACACAGACAGTGATTATGATGGCTACAACATGAGAAGAAAGTCAACCTTAGGAGGATCTCAATTCTTGGGAGAAAGGCTAGTGTCATGGCAATGCAAGAATCAAACAACTGTCTCAATCTCAACTGCAGAAGCAGAATATGTTGCTGCATCTGCCTGCTGTGCACAAGTTCTATGGATTCAGAACCAGATGATGGACTATGGTTTGAATTTTCTGAACACCCCTATTCTAATTGACAATACTGCTGCATATTTCACTGTTAAGAATCCATTTCAACATTCTAAGACTAAGCATATTGAAATTAGACATCACTTCATTAGAGATTGTAGTGAAAAAGGTTTGATTTAAATGCAAAGAGTTGATACAAATGACAATTTGGCTGACCTTTTCACCAAACCACTTGATAGAACCAGGTTCAACTTTCTTTTGAAAGCCCTGGGAATGATCAACTCTGATGAAATCTAATTAAGGATGTGTGCTTGGTTGTATACCTCTATGTGCTAACTGATTACTTTGCATAGAGGTTTCACAAATTGAATGTTGTGTGAATATGCTTGCTTATGATATTGAATATGTTGACTGTTATGTGCTTTGACTGATTGTGTGTGCAAAGAATGACAAGTGTTTATTTGATTAATATGTTTGCATGTTTATCAGTTAATGTGTGTTTGTGATGTTAAGATGAGTAGTCATGTTATGAATTACCTGTTAAATGCTTATCTGACATCACTGCTTAATTGCTTGAATATGAGCTTTATCTGATCTTCTAATGTTATTAAGATAGGATAGACTTTGAATGTTGGTATTGTCTACTTGTTCTGATAATATTAAGTTTGATTAAAATTTGATTATGTGCTGCAACTGTTTATGTCAAGATGAGTCTTATGTCAAAATTAAGTGATAAAATGAATTTTTTCTAATAAATTTCGCATAAATACTCTATTTTTGAATCAAAACATGAGCATGTTGTTAATGGTGATGAGATATGATAAGATTATTCAGTTCAAACTTTAAAGAAGCTTAAAAAAAGGATTTTTCAATGAAAAGTCTCAGGTAGTTATCTTTGCTGAAAATTATGTCATTTGCCCATTTGGAAGGACATACACCTATGTATGTTTGGTCCTGCAATCTGCAAAGATTGAAAGGATAGCCATTAACCAGAAAACTGAAAGCATTTGGGGTAATTATAACTTGTTTTCTATTCATTCACTTAAAACTATGTCAGTAGCTCTGACTTTGAAAGGACATATATTTACAATGTATGTTTGGTCCTGTTAACCACTTGTGGTCAAACAGGATAGCCATTTACCTGACAATTAAGAGACATTGGGGTGATTGAATATTAAACTAAATATATTGGGAAATGATAGTACATTGACTACTTAGCCAATCATATGGATTTATTAGGCTAAAAGGACTCTTAGTACAGTCATTGACATGTATGGTTGCTTTCTCATGATATGTAAAATCTAAGATGATATAAACATAAAGAAAATGCTAAGATTTATGTGGAGTTACATAGTTGTCTATGCATGTTCCTAGATAAATCTTTTCAAATGATAGGCAGAAAAGTGATTATCCAGTCATACACAAGCCTGTTGGTCTTTGGTTACCCAAAATGAAACATCTCTTAAAAGAGTGACAAAGAACAGTTGTGAACTATTTTAATCTCAAATGTTTATTCAACCAAAAGTTGATGCAAGTTCACAAATTTTTATTGGGAAAATGCAAACATGAAGGTTAATAACATAACTACAAGGGTGGAGGCAATCAAATAAGTCCTTTAAGCATCCAGAATGAAAGGCCTGTAAGTCCAACTTGTGTGGCGTGTAAGTCCAACGTTCAACCTCACATATGTTTGTATATTTGAAAAGAAATATCTTATAAAATTTAAAATTTATGTTCTGTCATTAAAAAGTTTTAACCAAAACCAGGGGATCAAAGTCAAATTGAGGTGATCTGGAGAAAGCTAAATAAGGCTTAAGGATAGATAAGGAGCATCAGAGAACAATATGTGTTATCCATTAAATGTTTCTGCAAACTTAATAGAAACTTAATCATATCACCAAGGAGATGAAAATCATGTTAAGTCTGGACCTGCTGTTGACCTGTCTTTGTAGTCATAATAATGTTGAGAATGAAGTATTGAGAAAGCTACTTAGTCAATATGATCCCATTTCTGAGATCTTTTCAGTTTACAAAAGGAAATTATTTTGAAATGAAAAATAACTGAAATTTGATCTCTAAATGCACCATTTGATCTTTAACTATGATCTTTAAAGATAAAATTGTTCTGACAAATTTGACAAGTGGTTTAAGTCAAAAAAGTGTTGCATTTTGCCTAAAATAGGTTGAATATGTAAGTCCGAGTAAGGTTTGATGTTATTAGACCTTCCCAAGCACAAACTGTTTGATTATGAATTTTCGGGTAAGGTGTGATGTTCTCAAACCTTTCCGGGTACAAAACAGTTGAATATGTGTGAATATGCATTTTCGGGTAAGGTTTGATGATTCATAAACTTTCCGGGCAAGCTTTGTCAGTTTTGACTAAGTTTATGATTTTCGGGCATGCTTTGAAGTGTGTACACTTTTCGGGTAAGGTACACCATTGTACAAGTTTCCTGAGCAAGCTTGAAATCTTGAGATGATTATGTGTTTAAGCTGGCCTTTTAACAAGAGATGATTGTTTCGGGCAAGCTTTGCATCTTGTTTATGCTGATTGTTATTCCAAGCAAACTTTGTGAACTCCTTGAGTACACCAAGTAAGCTTTGTGTGTGAATATGTTTTCTTTGAAATTACAAGTGTTTTCGGGCAAGCTTTGTTTTCCGAACACACTTTATATTTTGGGTACACTCTTGTTCCCCTAATATACTTGGTAATTTTCAAAATTTGATTTTCCGAGTACACTCTCTGCTAGAAGTCCTTTCTGGGCACACTTGTACTCTAGGAAGATTATTCGAGTATACTTTGTATAAGAAGGTTCTTCGGGCTTACTAACATTGTGAAGGTTGCTCGGGCACACTATGTTTTTCAAGTATGCTTGATTGAATATGCTTTTATTATGATTGACTGAATATGATTCTTATTTTTGATAGGGTTTATGCTAGATTAAGACTTTAATTTAAATTTGAGAAATTGATATGGGAATCTTAATTGATTCCTAGCAAGAATGTTTATTTGATATTTTATACTTGATTAATTGTCTTGTGATTAAGTTCTCAAGAAATCTTGTATTTCGGGTAAGCTTTCTTCATAGTGTCTTGACTTTAAATTACATAACTTAATCAAACAAGGTTTGTGATTAAAAGGGATCGGGTAAACCTTATAAAATTAAAAGAAAATGTTATCAAGAAAGGTTTAATATTCTTCTGGTAAGCTTTGTATAAGTGGAAATATGCCGAGTAGACCTTGCAAAGGATTAGTTTTCCGAGTAAGGTTTGCTAAGCCTAAAATGATAAAGAGTTATATGTTTTAAAATTGTTTTAAAATAACAAGTGGATAATGTTACTGTTTGACAGCTAATAATTCACAAAACGACAAAAAGCATTTAAAACCCACTTTCAAAAGGTATATAAGAGGGAGTTAGGCAAAATTTTTCAACATTATATTTCCCTCTCTCTCTTTCCACAGCAACTGCTTTCTCGCAAAGAAACCCAAACCGACCTATCGCATTCATTATTAAGCCAAACCCTAACTTGAATCAGCCCTCTAATTCCGACTCGGTAAGCATTAATAATGTGTTTTCCGACCATGATTAGACTATAATGGGTTTTGATTATGTATTTGATTACTAATATTTTGTTTATGTGTTTAGGTTATAAACTTGTCGAAGAACAGGTTATTGAAGATTTTTTCTCTCTTCTTCATTTTTATAACTTGAAATTGGGTAAAGTGATAAACTTTTATGCTAATTTCACTTTGAATATGTTTGTTTGTGATGTTCAGATATGGCAGAAGAGGATCAACCCAAGTATGCCTTTGAAAAGAAGCATAACATGTGTGCTCTATTGCAAGTCACACCTGACAACGAGCCGGTGGCACCAATGATTACATGGATGGCTCGTTCAAATGTCAACTTTGCTTTCACTGAATGTCCTGTTATCTACAGAAATCACTCACTGGATTTATGAAGATCTGCAGAACTTGTTGAAGACATAAATTGAAAGAGAATCAAGGCAACTATTGCAAGACAGGAAATACACATCAGTGAGAGGATGATAAGAAGATGCCTGCGGTTAAATGATGATAACCATTATCATATAAACTTCAATACAGCACACCTAATGAGAATATTTGAAGAGACGACGGGTTATCAGGGAACTGTACATGATGGACAGTTTCCAATGATGTATAGATTCCTCATTCATCATGTGGTACAAGGGTTTGCTCCAAGAAAAGGGTCATGGACTTTGATGAGTCATGACTTAGCAAATGCCACTGTTGGGATTATGTATGACCTACCCTTCAACTTTTCAAATATGATATTTGATGGACTGGTAGCAAACCTGAAGAAGGCAGAGAAAGAAATATTTTTACAATATCCAAGGTTGTTGCAGATAATCTTTAACAGGGAATTAAGAGATTTACCCACTATGGGAATTACACACCTAATGCAGAATCCTGACACATACAAGAGAATCAAGAATCCAAGTGTTGCAAATAGATTCAATTCTGAAGCTCCATTTGAGATCTTGCCATGGTTGTTGAACCATGACTTGAATGTGATGCCAGTGCCTGAGTTAAGCTCAGAGGAGGAAGGAGGAGATGATTTTAAGAGTAATGATGATGGCTCTGATGATGAAGATGATAATGTTGATGGAGATGAAGGAGGAGCTGGAGTGGCTATGAATATTGATGCACCTGATCAGGGGGAGCAACTTGAAGAACAAGAGCAACCTATTCCACCACCACAATCACCATTACACATTGACCAACACATTGTACCATCACCACCACAAACTCCACCACATCAAATCACTCAATCCCCACCACAAACCCTAACCATAAGCCAACCTGAAACATCAATACATGTATCACCAACACCACAAACACCACCAACATCTAACCCAATTCACTCAGATCCATTCATCCCAAGCCCACATCATACACAATCATCACAACAATCCATTTTCCAAACTCATTCCACAACCCAAGAACAAACTAAATATGAACCATTTTCTACTTCACAACCTACAACACAACCCACTGACACTGACCTGTTAACCTTATTAAAAGAGAATGCTGAACTGAAGAGAAGGAATCGGGAGGTAACAGCAGAGAATGTGATGTTGATTGAGAAGTTGGTACAAGCAAAATTGAGAATTCAAGCCCTAGAGCAGGAGGTTGTGAAGACCTCAGCTGCCCCAAAACAGGGGGAGAATGATATAATGCCAACTGACTCTTGTGTGAATGTTGAGACTGTAACTGGAACAGGTGTAGAGACTGTAAACAGTTTAAAGATGATTATGAATGTTTATGATGATGGAGAAGAGAGTAGTGTGAAAAGGATAACTGAGGATGACAATTATGAAGGTGACAAATCAGATGTCGAAGAACAAGATTATGACTATAATGATGAAATAATGCATGTTGAATGGAGTGAAGAGAATGATGAAGGGACAGGGGATAGGATTGAAAAGATAAATGATGAAGAGATAGTGGCCACCACTGATATGGTCACTGATGTGCAGATGAAACTCAAATTGAAGTGATGAATGAAGGGAATATTTCTACTGATGAGCCTATCACTCAAATTGAACAAACAGAAAGCTCCAAGAGGGTAGAGTATGACCCTGAATTAGAAGCTCTTGAGAAGGAGATTGAGGACTATAGACAATCTGATGATGAGGAGGAAGTAATGCCTAAAAGGATAGATAAAGACAAAGAAAAGGTCACTGAAGAAGAGCCTGTTAAGGCATATCCAGAAAAAGATGTTCTGTTTACAGAAGATGCTGAAGCTGCTGTTGCTGCCTTAAGGGAACAAGAAAACATTTTAAGAGAAACAAGGGATAGAGAAATACTGGCCCAATCTATAGACCCTGTAGAGTTGGCGGAACAGAAAAACTTGATCAACCAAGCCAAGTTTGCAAAAGAAGTTATTGATGAAGTGGCTGATCAAGAGGTGATTGAAGCCTTGATTAAGTTAAAAGAGCAAGAGGAAGCTGACAATTCCTTAGCTATGGTGGTTAGCATGTTTCAAACCCAAAGTCAACAAGAAACAAAGTCAAAAGAAACTGCTGAACCAATTAATCTGAATACTGATATAATGGGTGAAGAAGAAATTGGTGAGACCATTGCTTCAATGGCTGCCAATAAATGGGCTGAGCAGGTGAAAGAAGACTTAAGGAAGAACCCAACTGACAGCTGGGGTGAAAGGGTAAAAGCAACCCAAACTCGTGAGACAATGCAACAGAAACAAGAAAGACTTTCAAAACTTCATGAAGAATTTGCTGAGAATGTCAATAGGTTTGCTAAGACTTACATGAGAAGAAAAAGGGCATCTGAACAGACTGAGCATGAAAGATCTGCTAAGAAAGGGAAGTGGGATGACAAAAACAAGTACTTTGTTGAAACTCCAGATGAAGATGCTAGTCCTATCAGGGCAGTCCCACTGCAAACCTTGCAACCAGGTGAAAAGGTTCAAGGTGTCCCTGATGTGCCTGTTCAAACTGAATCAAATCCAGAGCATCCAACCTCAGATGAACCAAAGATTGATGCTATGAATGATTTAACTGAAGAGGAGGATGAGTCTGAGGAGTCTGATGAGGATGATAATCCTGATGATAATCAAAGAAAAGGTGTTAAAGCTACCAGTGTTGAATCTCCACAAGTGGAAATGACTAATGAGCAGAGAGCTAACATTGAGTTAAGTATGAGGGAAGCCAAAAGGAAAAATCCTTTAGTTGTAAAGCTGAGAAAGCATGGAATAAGTTTTGAAGCTTTGGATGATCTTGATGATGATCAGTTGCAAAAGAGACTTGATAAGGAGACGGATGGTTTCAAGAAAAGAATGGAACAAAAGAACAGAGACTGCCAGAAATACAGAGAATATCTCAGAAGGCATAATTTTTTAGAGAAAGATCTGTCTCACTTCACAGTTGACTAACTCCAAGACCTTTACAACAGTGAAAGAGAAAAGGTGATTGAAAAATGTGTGAAAGAGAATGAGAAGATTGAGAAATTGGAAACTTTGAAGGAGAAATTTGGAGGTATGTGTGGATACTTGTTTGAGAAAGGGTTAAAGCCTGAGATGGTTGAGAACCTATCTAGAGAATCAGTGTTGGATCAGTACAATAAACTGAAAAGAAAGGAAAAATTGAAGAGGGTCCAAACTGAGAGCTCTACTAAACATACTGAAACTTCTGTTGAGCCTCCAATAAAGAAAAGAAAGATAATGACTCTAAGGGAGAAACAGAAGATGCAGAGTGAGAAGGAAATATACAAGGAAGATCCTGTTGTTGAAATCCCTACTCCACAAGAAGTAGATTCTGAACCTGAAGATGAACCTTGTATACCTTTGGAAAATGAAGAGATGATCAACATTCTAAGGAATATAATGATTACTCAAAGAGGAATGGATGAAGCCTCTTTCAATGCTTTGGAAAAGATGGATTTGAAATATCTCTTCCATGTCCAAAAGGCTGAATGGGAGAAAGCACTAGGGGAAGGTGAGAACCCTAGATACTATGCAGATAGGAGCTTTGTACCTGCTGGTTTGTCAAGAAGTCATGGCGTGGATAAAATGTTGCTTGCTCTTAAAGATGCAGGAGCAAATGTTTTTGAGCTTGCCAACCTTCCAACTGAAATGGTAAAAGCAGTCTACATCAAATTCTTCAATTTGGGGACTAGAAAACCCAAGAAGTTTGTTCCTTTCAGACCACGAATTTCAATAAGATATCCACAAGGTGGAAGAGGTGAAAGTGGAAAAGGAGAATCAAGTAGATCTACACAATAAAGAACAACAAGACCACAGTCAGATGTGGATCTTCCTAGAGAAATCAACTATGATTCTGTGTGTGAATGCATAAGAGTGATTATGGAAAGTAGACAACTAAGAGATATAGTTGTGAGAAGTGATTTCTATGAATACACCCAAGAACAATTAGAAAGAATGAAAACACTCACTTTGTATGATTATAGAAACAGAAACAGAGTGGCTGGAAGACAAATTAATGATCCTTCTAAATTCTTAAGAGAAGAAGCCGACAGAGCATCAAAGCCTAGCTTTCAGAGTTGAACATAAGCCGAACGTTCACTTCTGTAGCTCACCCACAAGGAAACAGAGAAGTGGAACGCACTAACCGTATCATCGTTGATGGTATCAAACGGATATTGGATAGCTATAAGCCGGGATCGATAGACCAGGTCACACATGTACTTTGTGCCATCCGCACACTAAAGAATACAGGCAACACGGAACACCGTTTAGCTAACTTATGGCACAGAAGCGATGGATCCTGCGGAATTAGGTCTATCCTCACCCCACGTGTTGGCAGTAAATGAAGATAACGATAAACAAAGGCGCATAGACTTAATGCTTTTGGAAGAACGGCGAGAATTAGCTGCAATGCGTGAGTAAAATTACAAACGCCAACTCCAAAAGTATAATGATGCAAAAGTCAAAATTTGTGAGTTCAAAGCAGGAGGTTACGTCCTTCGAAACAACGAGGCTTCAAGAACGCATGCGTCATGAAAATTATCACCAACTTGGGAAGGGCCTTATCAAATAGAAAATGTCTTAGGCAAAGGCGCATATGCGCTGATTCAACTCGATGGCTCACCAGTTCCAAGAACTTGGAACACGGAGAAACTACGAAGGTGTTATATGTAAATTGATTTCATTACTATGTAAAAGAGGACCAAGGGCCATGTGTTATTAAAGAAAATGATACTCCGCGATTGACAACCTTTGTTTAGCGAAAACATAATATTAAAAATACAACAAAATATATAAGAAATACTTTAAACAAAATTATTTTATCAATATCAAGAAATATTTACAGAAAGCGAATACCAACATCCGCTAAACAAAATACAAGGGTTTACAAAAATATCCTATACTTATGTACAAAACTAATCTAAACGAGAAGAAACTTCATAGTCTACTATGTCTTCTGCTTCCCCCTCCGCCGGATTTAGATGTGAAACAGCATCATTGCCCACCACAGAAGAAGGACCCGCCTGGGATGGCTCCAACAGCTCCTTCAGCTTCTGCATGCCATCATCCTCCATGGAATATTAAGCGATGACAGACAAGATGGGAAACGACAATGCATCATATTCAGCTTCAGCAATTTGATACTCCGCTTCCACATCTACGCCATGGAGTGCGTAGAGTTCCAGGGGAAGTTGATCTTGCACATGTGTCAAAAACTTCCTGGAATCCCGCCTTGTGCCCAGCTGTTGCGCAGCTGTTACAAGCCGCCCAACGCTCTTGGTCATCGCATCATCTGTTATGATGTGTTGGGAAACCTACAAGGAAGAACATACATAAGAAACAACACAAAAAATAAGATATATTGAATAATGAGGTAAGGAAAAGGATAATACCTTGCTGATGACTTGCATTAGCAGCCAATCACGGTCGCTGCTAGCGATGGCACACTGGGCATTTAATGATTCAATAATTTGCTCACGAGTGGCAATCGCGTCGGCCGGCTTGCCCGCATCTGCATTCCTGACCGCCGCTTCAACCACCAATTCTTCAACCTGCTTGCGCAGGTTGGCGTTCTGTTGCTCATGCTTGGCGGCGTCCTCCTTTGCTGCTAGAGTTAGGTTGCATGCATCAGCAAGATCTTCGTTGGATTTCTTACACGCAACCTGAAACTCTTTGTCACGCTCAGTGTGCTCATGGACGGACTCCGCCTCAGCATTTTCTAACCTTCCTTCAGCAGCAACAGCAAGAGAATGGCGGTGCTTTACCGCTTCACGGCCCGCCTTCCTGTCGGCCTCTTCACCACTCTTCACAGGAAGCTCCATTTCTCTCATAGAAGAGGCATCCTCAATCTTTTCAAAATTCAGAGCCCGGTTTTCGCGAACGAGCTCTGCCAAACTAGAGAGACCTCGGGCGGTGTCGTAAATGGCATCAGATACCAAACCACCGCAAGGCTGGAATTTGCGAGCGACACGTTCCCTAGGTGGAAACGCATGCTCCAAAAATTCGCCGCACACAGCCGGATCTTCAAAATTGGCTTCGCAGCTAATGTTTCATTTTGGCCGATAAGCTTGATCAACTTCAATGGAATCGCAGGGGTTTATATTTACATCCCCCGTAACACCTCTAGCACCACCACTGTTGCTACTGCCGATGTCAAAGAAACTTGCCACACACAATCGCCCCAATTTTGAAAGGGGGCAATTGAATAGTCTCATCACCGTCAAGGACAAGGTCCTTGGGCGGAGAAACCTCCTTAGACTTCAGGAAGTCAGTGAATGATGTAGGACCAGATGTCCCACTCACTGACTTCCTAAACGGAACCTCAGGCGACTTGTCCAAGGTCACCGTTACGGGTTAAAAAATTGACGCAGAGGTAACAACCTCAGGCGGAACAACCTACTCCGCCGTCACAAGTACTGATGTCATAATGATTTCGGACTCAGACGGGCCAACCACATCCGTGATCTTCGGCAAAGTCACTGTCACACCCTAACCTAAGACAGAAATGTCGGGACGCGAATTGATTGTTCACAACTCACAAGGTACTATCATGCAATTTAACATGTGACAATATCTAATTAATTTATTTAATAACAAAAACATTTAAGTACATCAAGTATAAAGAAATTACAAAACAAGATCAAATAATTCTTTAATAAGTTTTAATCCTAATAGTCATCTCTACGTGATCTTCATCTTGATAAACAATCCAAACTGATAACCTGCAAATGCGTTGAAAATATAATAGGTTTGTCAACACGAGATTGAGTGAGAAAATCACCAGTTTTGACACTAACAATAATATATAAGAAAATCGCAAAATTGTTATTCGTGAGTATAAACAATCAAACCATAACATTTAAAAAAAATAATGATGTGCGGGCTAAACCATTTCATGCGAATCAAGTGTTGGTTAGCATGATAGAATAATTGAGTTGTTGGTGAAACCATTGTCATGCTATCGGACGCTGACCACTACGACATGATGTGAATTATGTTTGTGATTAGTATGTTATTGATTAAATGAATAAATTCTATTGTTATTATTGTTGCAAAATCAATATTATTGTATATCATTTAATTATCAGAATCATTACTTTTATTAATTATAAAATCACCTTTTATACTAAATATAATAAACATATAATCGAATTTATAAATAATTTGTTTAAATAAATAAAAATAAGTTGGGATATACTATAATACGAATGTTTAAATAATTAATAAGATAAATATTTACATAGGTAATTACAGCATGTAATATATATATATATATATATATATATATATATATATATAACATTAAATAATTATAATACAAACATTTAAATAAATAATCCTCATAAAATATATATTTTGAAATCTTTAAGGAAAATCTAATGGTAAAACTATAGTTAATATGTCTAACACGTTTATTATATATTTTTGTTCAAAATTAATGCGTACATGCATACATACGTACGTACGTACATACTTACATACATACATACATATATATATATGTATATATAATATACATACATAATAAATATAAGAAGTTTGAAGGGACATTCAACGACGAGAAGCATCAATAAAGGTGTCAGGTAAAATAATATAGTGTTTATTTTATATTTTATATTAATTATAAATAAATTTACAAATCATTTAAACCCTTAAAACAATTAACAAAAAAAAAATAGCCAAAACTGGGTTGGGGGAGGGTCGAACCCGCCTCCCAATTGGCTCAATGCTGGAACACACACACACCAGCCAACTGGAATGGTGTGTCAGTTGGTTAATCTATGAAAAAGTTATATCAAATAATCCAACTGATAAAACCCCCAAATCCATAAGAACCCTATCAATTACAATCGGTTAATTATGTTAGCTTAATTAACATTAGGGTTATTGAATTTGGATTAAAAACGAATTGGAAACACTAGTAAAAACCCGCGCGATGTGACGGCATGACAATTTACAATGGAGTATTCATTTATTGTTAGGGGTTGTTTGGTTCATTTAGATCTGAATAAGCATCTATCTCATTCAGCAACATCATGAGTCCAAGTAATTCGGACCCAATTTTAACCATTTAGATTTTTTTTTTCGGGAACCAAATAGTCTGAAGTCTGAATGAATCAGATATTTCCATCTGAATGGTTCCATTCAGATGTAAACAAATAGCCTCTTAGTCTATCAAGCACGCACCTTTTAGATTTTTCATTATTTTGTATATATATATATAATCATAATATCAAAAAAGACAATAATAATAATAATAATAATAATAATAAGGCACAAAATCTATTAACTTACCTTTGTTTGTCCAAAAAATAAAAAAAAAACAGAACTCTCGGGTTGTTGTTGTTTAAATGCCTTGATGCAAATAGTAACTTTAGATAACTTGCTACTCGCTACACTTGCTTTTTTGTTGGCAATATAGATTATGCAATCTTATATCTGTTTTGTGCATTTGGCTATCGAATGTGAGGTTATGTCTAACCACTGAAGTCAAACCTGTACTTTTTTGTAGTAGTCTATTTGACCATACGTCATGCAATGAAAATTATTTGTTCATCCACCAAAAAGTATAAGGTCAAAAATGTTTTGTTTGCATTAGCTAACTATACACAAAGCCAATAACCTGAATCAACAGGACATTTACAAATACATGTAACATAACAAAAGTAGGCTGATGATGACATTTCATACATTACTTGTCAGTTGGACCAAAAAGAAAACTGTCTACAATCGACATAACTATTGATCAACTTCTTCCATTCCTAATGATCCAGTCATACAAATGGGCCTCCCCTTATGCTTTCTTCCCGTACCTTGTAACAAGCTTCGAAACAAAACCCTATGAGTTGTGATCTCACCAAAGTATCAAACGATCCGATTTCTCCACTTCAACAGGGATCTCAACCAAATTCGGATTCAAACACATTGCAATCAATCAAATCAATCAATCAATCAATCAATCATACCCAGTAAAATCCCACCGACAGCAGAGCTATAGGTAGGGTCTGGGGAGGGTGGGATGTAGGCAACCCGTACCTCTATCCAAAGGAATAAAGAGGTGGCTTCCAGAGAGACCCTCGGCTCTAAGAACATGTGTATGAAGCAAAAAAAGGAAATCAAAGTTTAACAGTTATATAAAACTACTACTAATTATAATAATATTAATAAAAAGGTCACAGTTTAACCGCAATATAAAAGCTAATAATAATAATAATAAAATATGTAAGGGAAATACCATTATGGTATGTGACCTAAATAAGTTAAGTCTAAGCCCTAAGGTATTCAATTCTCTTTAAAAATCCTTAACTTTAATTCTACTTCTCCACGAATTCCTATCCTCAACCATGTCCTCAGAGAGGTTTAGGTCTATCAAATCATGCCTAATCCTCTCATCCCAAGTCAATTTCGGTCGTCCTCTACCCCTCCTCCCCTCTATAGTAATGTTTTCTATGGATCTAACAGAATTCGTCGTCTGTCTTCTCTTTACATGTCCAAACCATCTCAATCTCCACTCTCTTATCTTGTCTGCTATGTTCGCCACCCCTAATCCTTAACTTTAATTTAAACACATTGCAATATATGAAAAAAATTACTTGAGGACCTATGATTAAATAATTTTCATACATCCGATTTTTTTACGAAAAACATGTTAATATTAGTATCTGTCTATTTTGGTGTTGTTAGTATATCATAATGTTAAAAAATGTAAAGTCAGTAGATGAGTACAAGAAATTGTACTCGAACACTCATACCCACAAACCAGCAGCAATGAGTTCCTTGTAGAGCTATAGACGAGAAGCATTAATAACGGAGAGTCTATCCAATACCTGCCAACAATATCACTGCAATTAAGAAGATTTAACACCAAAATTGGTTGTTTATAATTTACATTTGACACCCTAAACATGTATAATTTACATTTACCAAAAACATAACCTTCTATCATTAGTTGTGTACTTGGATAAATTGGTGTTTCACATTTCTTTTGACATTCAAACTCTGATAAAATAATAATAGATTTATAAGAAAACACAGAGCATGTACCGGTTGATAAGAGAGACCCACCGAATCCCGCATAAGTAGTCGTTTCAAAGAAACAATCTGGGTGTTCATAAAAACAATTAAACAAATAAATACGTAAACAAACAAATAAATATTTATGATTAAGAGAAAATTACAATTATTAAATAATTTTGTAACATATTATACACTAAAGTCATATTATGCCATTATAAAACGTATGAAGCACCATTTAAAAGTAAAAAAAACTAAACCATTATAAAACATTTGCAGCGTCATTTAACAATCAAAATAGTTAGCAATCACTTTCTTCAAAGTTCAAACTTCAAAGTATATTATTTTCAACTATTCCCAATTTACCACTAGAAACCGAATCTGCAAATGACCCTTAACAGATTGTAAATTTGCAATATCAAACTCTTAAATGATTGTATGCAACAAGGACATGTTGCAAAGAGATTAATTACACTTATCGAGTTTCTGTAACATTCGGATTCAAACAGTGCCTACAATACATTGGAAGGTTGCTACAAACATTGCCATTCTTGTATTAATTTACTAAAAAAAAGAGTTACTTCATTTCTTCACAATATTTTAGCATATATTACCTCATAAAGTTAGGTTACAACAACAAAGATGCAAAGAATTTCCAACTTAAAATCTAGTTCTTTTAGTTCAAATAAGCCAAAGTGACAAGCCTTTACTATATCCAATAATTTAAGTCTTAAGTAGTTATAACATACCTTGAAATTATTAATATCCGAAAAGCTTCAAGTTCAGTTTTGATTTAGAAGTTGACAAAAAAGTAATAACCATTTAGAAAAATATACATTTTTTGTCTAGAACTTCAAGATGATGATAAAAAACGAAAAAAAAAACTTAAAAACGGTGACATTATGAGACAAAATAAAGAAGCTTGAAAATATAAACACTAACATGAACAAGAATTTTCATTCTATTAACTGAAATGAACAAACATGAAAAAAAGGTCACATTGGTTTATTTATGTTCGTGAACATTCGATAGTGTTTATGTACATTCGTTAATGTTCATTTACAGACGTTTGTTCATTAAAAACTTTTTATATTTTATATTGTTTATATTTTTAGTTTATTGTCCAAATATTTAAACTCATCTTTTATATATTATTGTACTTACTTTAATCACTATATGTCCATTTATGTTTGTGTTCGTTTAGAAAGTACACGAACCAGTTTATTTCCTCTAGAGGTGTTCATCGGATCGGATAACGGATTATTCGAGTTATTCGTTTCGGGTTATTCGGATTTGAGAATATTTGGACCCTATCCGAAATCCGTTCTGATCCGATCCGAATTAGGAATATTCCTATCCGATCCGAATTCAATTCAGATTAGATTCGTATAATATCCGAAAAATTCGAAATTATCTGAAGAATCCCAAATAAGCCTAAAAATTTTTCCTATTTTTTTGTTCATAACATTTAATAGTTTAGAATCACAATAATCATACAAACCAGAAATACGAATTACTCTTAACACAAATTTAAAGTTTAAACTTCAAATAATAGTCTAATTAATATACCAAACCGGAAAATATCACTAAAAACATGTTTTTTTATTTGGATTAAACGGATATCCGAATAATCCGAACAATCCGAATTATTTAAAATTCCATATCCAAATCCGATCCGAATCCGAATTAGTTATTCGGACATTCGGATAAGTATTCGGATCGGTTTATTTGGGTTTCGGTTTCGGTTTCGGTTCGGATTTATTTGGATTTCAGATTTCTTGAACACTCCTAATTTCCTCACGAACAAACACGGACACAAAAATTTTCATTCAGTAATGTCTTGTGAACCGCCTGAACACGAGGCTCGTTTTGGTTCGGTCAGTTTACAAGTTGTAAGCATTAACAATGGACTTATAAGATTAACATGAAATATTAACATATTATAGAGAGTCATGCATATTTTCTCATTTACCTTATAATGGCCACAGTAATTGTGTTTTGAAGTGAAAGAGGACGTCTAACGGCTACAACCAAATCACCAGAATGCAACGAACCTGAAGGCCCGAGTTTTGTAGTTGGGATAGGGGCTTCGGAATTTATTTTAAAAATTGCTATATCGGAATACAAATATGCATTTACCACTATGCCTAAAGACTTGACCAATCTTATTACGTCAGATCAACCTGCAACAGATAATGAACTAAAATGAAGTAGCTATTTCAACAAGTGACTGCCTCAGCTAGTGAAATCTATATTATCCATAATTGCATATTCATCATACCTGAAACGTGAATTTCATCAGCGTATATCTAATAAATTCATAGATTTCTGTTTATTGGTGTATGCCTCGAGAGTTTTATCTTATTCTATCTGTCTCTTCTTTGCTTTAGGTACTAACAAAGCTTCTTTATAAATACCATCACATAACATAAACTAACTGCAAAATTAATCACAAAATTTAACTATAGAAGCAAATAAACTGTCATAACTAAGAATTCTAACCTTCCATAAAAATCAAGTTTGGTGAAGCATCTCGCAATCAAATCCTCCATCGGCTATTCAGTAAGGCTCCTTCGAAAAACAGGATATTGACAATTCTAGAACTCTTGGTGGATCTTTAAACACCGATACTCGTACCAAATCGAATGATATAGGGTTAGGAAATCCCAAGTTGAAAGATCAAATAATAATCAATAGAACAATTAAACAAACCCGTGACATAATAAGGTTATGACATTGGTGCTTAGCGGAGACAGTGGGCTGAAGTATCGGTGGGAGCCAGAGTTGTAGCCGGAGATGGTATGCGTAATTCCATTTGTGAGCCGTGGCCTGGAATCGATCACGTTAGGGGATTGGACGACTTTGTATAATGTAATTGTGTTAGGGTTCTGCTTCGTGATTATGTAAGGGAGATGCAGGTGAGTTTAATTGAATTATAATTCACTCGAAATGGTATAATACCATAATGATAATGATGGTTTTGTTAAAATTGTAAACCAAATCGTTGTTGATCATATTCTTTAACTAGATCGTAGGTGTAGGTCGTAATGGACATCTAAAAAATCTCCTAAGATCAATTTTTTATTATACAACGAAGATTAAGGATCAAGAAAACCAAATAATTTGCGTTTGGGTCAAAAATGGATTAAGAATATGGGTTACGAATTTGGATCCTGGTTTGGGTGAAAGATTATAATAATCTTTAGTCAGATTTGCAAAACTGGTCCGTGAAGTTCACGGGTGGATACACAATGGGTTAAAACTTAATTTTAGGGTGGAAATTATATATTTAACAAAGTTAAAAGATTAATAATAATAAAAAAATATGTATATTTAAATAATATAATATTTAATTGACTATCTTACCAAAAACGAAAAGGGTTCGGGTATAGACATTAGTAAATTAAACGCCGTGTTGTTACAGCCACCGATTGAATAATGGCCAAGGCCTCAGACGAGTTGCCCACAATCATCATAACAGGCGAACAAACCACTACCACACTAGCTGCCAAGGATACACCGGCTGGCGCCACAACTTCAGTTTGTACCTTCTTCTCCGAGAGCGCCTTCCGCCTCTGCGAAAAGCAAACAAGCATAAGACCGAGAGAAATGGAAGACAAATCAGAAGTGGACTTAGCTTAATTACTTGGAGACTTAACTAGACCACTTAGCTTCACAAACCTCCCAAGTCGGGGCTTCTTGAAGAGAGGAACCTCCTCCTCTTCCTTGTCATCGTCCACCATAGTGAACCCCGCGTGGTGCGGGACAATGAACGCTCCAAAATTCCCGGCGGAATCACAACAGTTCTAGGTTGAAGGCAACACGATGCCTTCAAATGACTGGCTGGTGGTGGTTGGGAGTAAATTTGTGTCCACGACAGTCCCGGACTTATCTAGAACCGTCTTGAACGACACGAGCAGCTAGCCAAATGGCACATCTGATATGACGATATCATCGTCATCATCCTCCTCTAGGGGCCTCTACTTAGCGCCCTTTGAGGAGGCAGTCATTTTCCCGCCGCCGTCTTGTGCCTCATTCCCTCCGCATTTAGGAAGACGCACAATATGAGATCTCTTACCTGTAAGAAACATAAACATGCATCAGTATGTCATATGGTTTAGAAAATAGTGATATAGGGTCAAAATAACTCACCCTCTCTTGAGCTCACAAAGCTAGGAGGTGGCGGCGGCTGAGGTGGCAGTGTTTGGTTCATAGGAAAGAGAAAAAAAAGTTATGAGTCGTCACGGTTAAGATCGGCTCCTCCCGAGGACCCAGATCCCACCGGTAAAGGTTGCAACCGCAGCAACGGATCATCCACCTCTGCAATACAGTAATAACTGTCAAAAACAAAACAAAACAAAAAGAGAGAGAAAAAAAGTAGTTTATCACCTTGACACCACTCTGGATGAAAGGCACCATCAGGGGCTCGTCCCAGATGCAACTCATCCCAAACAGCACCAACGCACACTCCGAATAAGGACGGAGCGGAGAAAGGCTCTCCTTCAAAATATTATACTAGTTCGCACCAGAATACGAAACTGGTTTAGGCTCTGGAAGCTTTTTTCCTTCAGCAAAGTTCATCGCATGAGAAACGACGCGCTCGGTAACGTATAAGAAGATACTCCTCCACTCGTGTAGGCTCTTGGGGGGGTCAAGAGCGATGGTTTTGGCACCTGAACGGGTAAACAAATTATACCGCCCTTGGAGTTGTGCCACTGGTAGAAAGCCACCAACTTGTTAGCCGAAGGGGTTATATACATGCAGTGACAAGTAAACTCAAAATGGCATTGGCACGCCATTCCGAGGGGATTTACGTGGCTCAGATGAAACCTAAACACATCTATCCTCCAGCAAAAAACGGGTTATGGGCAACCGAAAGTTGCCAAGAAGAAAAAACTCCTTGTACACAGCAATCTTGCCGGCAGGAGCTTGCACCACCGGTTTGCCTGGACCCAGAAACTCCGGCTCAAAATTAGGGTCAATGCAAAAGGTCTTGACCATATCGTCAAAGTCGGATGCGACATCCGACACCCAACGAACTCCATGGTGTGAGGTCACTTGGAACCCTTCTCCTTATTTGGTTAGGAAGGACCAACCATATAAGGAAAACATTGGGAAAAAATAAAAAGATCGCCGGAGAAAAGGGTAGTATAGGATGAAAAAGAGAGAACGGAAAGGGAGATGAATAGAAGAAAAAATGAAGCTCAACACGTCCTTTCATACCCATCACAATTAATGTTGGTGAGTAAAATCGAGGCAGATTATACGGGTAAACCAATGAGAATGAGGTACATAAAAAACAAGGCAGTAAAATGTATTACATTTGGGTGCGTCACCAGGATTCTCGCCCACGCGCCTGACACAGATGAAAAAACTACTTGCAAGACATATCCGTCGTTAAACATGTCACATCACACACGCCCTTATCCTGACATTCATTAAATTCATCTCTCCGCCAAGAACACGTGTCATTTCAAATGTAACAACAACACTTGGTAGAAGTCATGAAATACAAGTATGACGTAAAAAGGCTCCGCCTAAGGAAGTTTCACAATAACATCCTCCATAAACGGCTACGCCTAAGGAAGGTTTACAATAACCTCCCGCCATAAAAGGCTCTGCCTAAGGAAGGTCCACAATGACCTCCCGCTATAAAAGGCTCCACCTAACGAAGGTTCACAATAACCTCCCGCCATAAAAGACTGCGCCTAAAGAAGGTTCACAATAACCTCCCGCCATTAAAGGCTCTGCCTAAAGAAGGTCCACAATAACCTCCCGCCATGAAAGGCTCCGTCTAAGGAAGTTTCACAATAACCTCCCGCCATAAAAGGCTCCTCCTAAGGAAGGTTCACAATAACCTCCCAACATGCAAGGCTGCGCCTATGGCACTACTTTACAAGATATTAACTCCCACAGCAGAATACACTGGGAAAAACCTTCAGTGAACAACCTACAACTCTGACTCGGTCCATAGCTCCCCTCAATTGAAGGAAACAATGGACTGAGAGGGCTTGTAGAGGTAGGGTACTAAACCTACCCATAAGCATAACATACCTTCGCTGGCTATTGGGTCATGCGCCATGTAGAGATCATGGCTCTACATGTTATATCTCCAGGTGCCAAACATTCCCTGACACCTTGGGAATACGAGTGCCAAAGATCTCCATGAGTATGGTGCAAAAAGGAGGTATATTCATCGTAAAGAACGTCCAGCCAATGAGGAATGGACAGCACATAGTCAATAATACTACATAGTACGAGATGTCAACATCAAACGACCATCATGTCCACCATCTATAACAATTAGGGTTTTCCATATTTCATTTGTAACCGTTACCTGACCCATTTACGGGTACGGGCTTGCTCATTAATAATATTCCCGTATTTTATCGAGTTAAATTGATTATTTTATCAATATTTAATTATTTATAATAATATCTTTTGAGTTTTTACACAATTAACCCAAAACATAAGGTTTTAATCTCTTTTGTGTCCATTCTTAAACACCATGGGCTAAAAGTAAAATAATTGTTGTCTAAATCCCGATAGCTTTCTGGTGTGCTTTTTGGCCGGCAACGTCTGGATCTCGTTCACCATCAAACAAATCGAGTTAAGGTATTATTACACGTGGATGGGATCAGATTTTCATAAGGATTAAAAGCCTTAAACTTATGTGAACGTAAATGGATACGATTTATCAATTAGGGTTCATATTCAAATCTGGTAATGTTTATAAGTTTTCAGATCTGGGTTATGTTGCACGTCGCTGGTAGCCCAGCTGGTTAAAACATATGCCTTTGGGAGGGGGTTGGGGGGCAGGTCGCGGGTTCGACCCCCTACCACCCGAATTTTTAGTTATTCTTGATATTTTTATCTTTTTAAAATCATTTTATTAATTATAATGGTAACAATAATTATTAAATAAATTATTTTATTGAAAACCGACTATAAAACTGGTGTTCTCGCGTCTTTAGTCCGTATGTATATGTAAACATATATATATATATATACATCATCATCATCATCATCATCGTACTCAGTATATCCCACCAATAGCAAAGCTATAGTAGGGTCTGAGGAGGGTAAGATGTAGACAGTCTTACCTCTACCCCATAGGGATAGAGAGGCTGCTTCCGGTGAGACCCTCGGCTCGATAGTAGTTTTGCATCAAGCCTTGGACATAAGACACATAACACTCAACCATCGGGACACCGATCGATTGGTGCATGTACCCTTGTCTTTCGGCTATCAACGCCACCACATGATGCCTGATTAACCTTCCGCCACTTTTAACGTTATTTTCACGATATTGTTATGTATATATACATCTCACCGCAAATTTTATACATTATTATGGGGTAGAGGTAAGGCTGTCTACATCTCACCGCAAGCAGGGCGTATATATATATACATATACATAACAAGCAAATTTTATATATAAAAATTTATGTATAATTTAAAAAAACTAACGATATTTATTTTTAAAGATGTATTTTATTTTTATATACTTTATATACAATTAACAAACTAATAATATTTCATATAATATCTTTATATATTATTTTATGATTAAAAAGTGGTATTGATGTGTTGTAAAACACACGTGTTTTCCGCACCTTTTTATCATATTTTTATTGCTTAATTATCTAATAAATAATGGTTTTGGCTTGTTTTAACATGATCTTACAAAGTTTATTATCTTTCGTAGGTTACGGGTTTCAAATGAGAAAAGGACCGGGTTTGGACCACTTAAAAGGCCTTTTTTATCATTAATGATTGAAGAACCAAGTTATAGCCCGACCCAAAAGCCCATTTGTGTGAGCCTTACATGTGGTATTACATTATAACACACACAAAAAAACCCTAGCACCATATAATAAATTTCGTACGGCAGCAACAAAGAAAAAGGATGAGAAATCTAGCCTAATGACCTCACAAAAGCTTCCGTGGCCATAAAATAAGAAATAAAAAAATATATTTTGGTGTTGGTAAAAGTTGGTTGGCGAGCAGCAGGCACAAAGGAATTAAAAAAAGAAAAAAAATTGATAACCTAACCCCATATTATTGTTCCGATCGGTAGCAAGAGGCACAAGAAGAACATATTTTTTTTCAATTGTTATGAGATCAAGGGAAGAAGAATGAATCCAAAGGGAATCGGGACAGCAGCTTGGGATCATTCTCCATCATATAACTCAGCCTCATACTTGAGTATAACATCCATACACTTTGTTTTCTTGTTCAAGATTCATAACTCTTTGATTTTGTTCTTTAAATTGAATCGTTTTGCAATTGAGTTGAAGATTGAATTGTGTATGATCTTAATAGATTGTAGGATGATTTTGATTATGTTTTTGGTGATTAATATGATGTTTAAATTGAGTTATAGCTGCCGTCCAAAAATTATGATTGGCTAAACTTCTTAGTTCTACCTAGGTTTGATGATTATTGTTCGGGTTTGATGAGTTGAATGGATTGTTTGGTTAATATGACTTGAATTGCTGTTGAAAGTTTGGTTTAATGATGAATTAGGTTGTGTTTAGTGGCTGCCATATTATTGATATTATCTCATAACCACGTGCTTCGATTAATTGAATTGGTTTTTATTGATAGTTGCAAGTTCAAGTCTTTACTTTGTGTTTAGAGTTAGTTTGCGGTAGGTACAATCGTAGGGTTTTGTTGAGATTGTTAATTGATATAATTCAGTGGATAAGAACCTTCTTAGAGACCGAGAGGTGAAAGGAAGTAAAGTCGTCTCATAGCTTTTTCTTTTTAGAATTAGGATTGCGCGAGAGCGGGTTGGGTTCTTGTCGAGTTTGGGATCGTTAGCGATTAGCTGGTCTAGTTTATGTTAAACCAAATTGTTTCTCTATCCTTGGTTGCGTAGTATTCGTTTCCAAGAGGGGTGTGTCGGTGAGTCCGAGAGGAGAGTAGACATTAGGACACAATAGCATTCGTTTCCCGGGTTCTTAAATTCAACTAAGTGTAAGTTAAGGTTTGTTAGTGAGACCGAGAGGTGATCTTGCTTTCTTGAGCGAACCTTAGTTGTGCCATCTTTAGATACCGGTGTCGTGAGATCATTCAATCCATTAGTTTGTTAGACCGTCAATTTGATTCTTACCTAAGTAGACGTTTTCTCCATTATCAGTTAAAACCTCGTTAAGTCTCGTTAAGTGTTTCGGTTAAGTAAGTTAAGTTAATTAATTTAGTTAAAGTAATTTAAGTCAAGTAGTTTATTTATTAAAAACCAATTAAAAAATTATATTCTAAGAAATGTCTTGTCTAGGTTTTAGTAATCATAGGCGTTATCGCGTGTCCTTGTGTTCGATATTCGGACTTCTTAGGTCTATACTAATGTGATAGGTATACTTACCAGTTGTGTGTGGTGTTATTGGGAGTTTCCATTTTAAATTTAATGCTTAGTTGTGAGTCCCATAGAAAGAGCACTCATTAGACACACATCAATTTTTTGGCGCCGTTGTCGGGGGTACCGGTTCGAGACGTATTGAGAACAATTCGTGTTAGGACCTACCTTGTTTGCTACTTGTTATTCTTTTGCTTTGTTTGTTAGTTAAAATAGTTTAGCTAATTTTAGTTTCTTTTGTTTGTTTTAATAGTTGCATGCGACGTACTCGATCACTAGGACCGCCTGAATCTAAGGGATTTTCCGAACCAGAGAGATTTTTGTGAGAGACATCGTACCAGACTGACTTCCAGTTCTTCTTCGTCCGTTGGTAATACATCCTTTTCTCCTAATTTTTCTGAATCCAACATTAGGGATAGGATTATGGCCGACGCACCACAGAGGAGGACTGTTGCAGATTGGGCATGTCCGGTCGATGCGGTCGCGAGATCCAGCATTTCTCCACCAGCCATCGCGGTTAACACAAATTGGCAGATTCCATCGACCATTCTGAATACCATCTCACATTCTGCTCAATTTAACGGGTTACTCAACGAAAACCCGCATTCTCATCTCACTCTCATTACACGTATTTGCGACACTTTTCATCTTGCCGGCGTATCCGAAGACACCGTCAAACTCCATGTTTTTCCATTCTCACTCGTTCATCATGCGAGTTTGTGTCTTGACTCCCTCCCACAGGGATCCATAGCTATTTGGGCCGCCATGCAGGCCCAATTTTTTGAGAAATACGATCCTCTGACTAAGGCCGCTCGTTTGCGTAATTAGATTCATTCTTTTCAGATGGAGGACACCGAGAGTTTCTACGAGGCATGGGAGAGGTTCAAAAATCTAATTGCTTAATGTCCGAACCATGGCTTGCAAGTCTGGGAAGTTTTTGAGAAGTTATATAACGAGGTGACGTACGCGCCGCAAAATATGCTTGACATGGCTGCAGGAGGAAATTTGTTGACGACGAAGGATACGGATGAGTACATTGCTTTTGTTTAACGGGTTAGCCATGAGTGGATACCAGTGACCACCCGCCAAGAGCACCAAGACCATCGACTCCCTATCACGCGGCATGCATTCGGTCAACACGAACACCGCACTTGCGGCACATTTTGAGGCGTTAGCAAAGATTGTGAGGGACTTGCAGATGAAGAGCAAGTTGTACGAGATTTGTAGAGGAGGGCATGATACTCTTCAGTGCCCCATAGGTTTCCAGGAGGATGTGGTTGACTTTGTTAGTAATCCAAACCGAAATCAAAATTCTTTCAATTCTTATAATTCGGGGTGGAGAGGCAATCAAAATTCCAACTGGAAGAATGGAAATCATTTCGGCTTCCAGCAGCATCAGACTCCATTCCAAGAATCTGGTGAGGGAGTGAGTAGCGGAGAGAAGAAGCCCACTTTAGAGGAGATGATGGCATAGCAGACGCAGATGTTTTCACAGCACATGACTCGAGAGGATTCCCGTCACAAAGAGAGCCAAGAGAAATTTCGGGAGCACGAGTTATTTATGAGAAATCAGGGAGCGTCAATTAAAAATCTCGAGCGGCATATGTGAGAAATAGCAAGTCATCTGAATTAGAGGTCGCCAGGAACACTTCCGAGCAATACCTAGTAGAAACCAAAGGGATTCGCGAAGGCTGTGACGACGAGGAGTGGTGCAGGGGCACGTAGCGAACCCGCGATTCAGGAGGCAACGAGAGGAGTCATTGAGGATCCTGCAGTCGATGGAGAGGAGCAGGTGGATGAAGAGATTCAGTTGGAGTCCCTGCCGGCCAAGGTGCATCAGAGGCGCAGCCCAGGAAGTACATCACAGGCTGAGGACCAACAGTTACCCAGCACACCAGCGATAGTCTATAAACCTAGAGTTCCATACCCTGGGAGACTCCGCAGGGATAAAGACGAGGAGCAGAACTCCAAATTTCTTGATCTTTTGAAGCAGTTTCACCTTAACATTCCATTCCTTGAGACAATCACTTAAATGCCAAAATATGCAAAGTTCCATAAGGATATTCTTTCGAATAAGGAGAAGTTAGCTTAGGTCTCTTCCATCCCATTGAGTGCTAGTTGCTCTGCAGTCTTGCAGAGAAATTTACCATAGAAGATGTCCGATCGTAGGAGTTTCACTGGTGGATCTTGGTGCCAGTATTAATCTCATACCATATTCCGTGTATCGCAAGTTTGGTTTAGGCGAGCCAAGGCCTGCCAGGATGAGTATCCATTTTGCTGATCGTTCTGTGAAATACCCCCGAAGGGTGGTCGAGAACGTGCTTGTTCGTGTCGAAAAGTTCATCTTCCCGGTGGATTTTGTCATCTTGGACATGAACGATAATGATGGTGTCCCATTTATCTTAGGCCGACTATTCCTTGCCACTGCACAGGCGTTGATCGACGTCTACGAGGGTAAGTTGATTTTGAGAGTTGGGGATGAGAACGTCACCTTTGACATTCGACAATCACTGAAAAACCCCAAGTTTTCTTATGAATCCTTATACTTCATCGATATCATCATGGAACATGATGGAGAGTTTTTCAGCGAGATCTATGGAGGATCTACCTCCGACACCCAGATTATTGATAGGAAGATTTCAGAGATTGATATGGTTGTCATGACTGATCAGTCCTTGGATGATGACGCCGAGTCACATGGCCCTGATTCTAGCGTGTCTGCTGAGATCGTATGAGACGATCCAATGGACTGACCTTCCGTCGAGAGTCCTCCTTCTTCCTTAGAGCTTAAGGATTTTCCTGCCCATCTTAAATATGCATTCTTAGATGAAGAGAGGAAGCTGCCGGTTATTATTGCATCTGCTTTGACGGAGGTCGAGAAGAGGAAGTTGTTGAGGGTGCTACGAGAGCACATGGAGGCGATTGCATGGAAGGTTATTTACATTAAGGGTATCAACTCTTCGTTTTTCACACATAAAATGCTCATGGAGGATAATTTCAAAACTGTCGTTCAGCCGCAAAGGCGGCTTAATCCGAAAATGCAGAAGGTTGTGAAGAAGGAGATCATTAAACTTCTTGATGCGGGGATGATTTTACGCATTTCTGATTGTGCTTGGGTGAGTCCAATTCAAGTGGTTCCTAAAAAAGGTGGCATGACTGTCGTTACCAATGAAAGGAACGAGCTCATTCCCACTAGGACTATGACTGGATGGAGAGTCCGCATCGACTACCATAGACTGAATGATGCCACCAGGTTTCGTTCAGCCGCAAAGGCGGCTTAATCCGAAAATGCAGAAGGTTGTGAAGAAGGAGATCATTAAACTCCGTGATGCGGGGATCATTTTACCCATTTCGGATAGTGCTTGGGTGAGTCCAGTTCAAGTGGTTCCTAAAAACGGTGGCATGACTGTCATCACTAATGAGAGGAACAAGCTCATTCCCACTAGGACTGTGACTAGATGGAGAGTCTGCATCGACTACCACAGACTGAATGATGCCACCCGGAAATACCAATTTCCTTTACCCTTCATTGATCGGATGTTGTAGTGTATAGCAAGTTAGCAGTACTACTGCTTCTTAGATGGTTTCTCCGGTTATTTCCAGGTTCCGATATCTCCCGATGACCAGGAGAAAATCACATTTACCTGTCCTTACGAAATGTTTTCCTATAAACGTGTGCCGTTTGGACTGTGTAACGCTCCAGCCACATTCTAGAGATGCATGGTGGCTATTTTCCATGACATGATCGAGGACTCCATGGAGGTGTTCATGGACGATTTTTCTGTATTTGGGAATTCCTTTGATCCTTTTCTTTCTAATCTTGAGAGAATGATGGCCCGCTGCGTTGACACCAACCTAGTCCTTAACTGGGAGAAGTGTCATTTCATACGCGAGGGCATTGTTCTGGGGCATCGGATTTCGAGTACGTGGATAGAGGTTGACCGAGCGAAGGTCGAGACCATTTCTAATCTTCCCACGCCCACTTCTGTGAGATCCATCTGGAGTTTTCTAGGTCACGTCGGGTTCTACCGCCGCTTCATCAAAGATTTTTCTAAGATCGCGAGACCCATGACCAAACTTCTGGAGAAGAATGCTCCATTCGTTTTTTCTGAGCAGTGTATCGAGGCGTTTAATCTTTTGAAAGGCAAACTCCTGACTGGTCGTTACCATTCGAGTTGATGTGTGACGCAAGCAACTTCTCAGTTGGAGCAGTTCTTGAACAACGGAAGGTTAAACACTTCCATCCGATTTACTACGCTAGCTGGACCTTAAATGGTGCACATGAGAGTTATACCACCACCAAGAAAGAAGTTTTAGCTGTGGTGTTTGCATTCGATAAATTTAGGTCCTATCTAGTTATGTCCAAGACGATTGTGTACACGAACCATGCTTCTATTCGATATCTCTTCAGCAAGCATGATGCTAAGCTTCGTCTTATCTGATGGATCCTGTTGCTTCAAGAGTTTGATATTGAGATCCGTGATAAAAAGGGGGCCGAGAATGTGGCGATCGATCATCTTTCGCGTCTAGAGGGAGATGAGTTAAGAGATTCGAGGGGTCAGGATCGACGATCATTATCAGACAGAGAGTCTCATACTTGTTACGGCACATGAGGAGGGTTTTCCATGGTTCGCTGACTTCGCGAACTATCTTGCGGACGGGTACCTCCCGAAGATGCCTAACCAGCAAAAGAAGAAATTCTTTGCTGATGTTAAGTTCTACCTATGGGACGACCCGTATCTTTTCTGTATCGGTGTTGATCAGCTGATTAGGAGGTATGTAGATACTAAGTATGGATGGCAGATTCTGAGCCATTTCCATGTAGGACCGACAGGAGATCACCACGGTGCAAGTTCGACGGCAAAGAAGGTGTTTGATTCTGGTTTTTGTTGGCCTTTGATTTTTAAGGACGCGCATGCGTTTGTGAGGAGTTTTGAACGTTGCCAGCGTTTCGGCAACATCTCGTCATGAAATGAAATGCCTCAAAACGCTATTCAGGTTTGTGAGGTTTTCGATGTGTGGGGTATTGATTTCATGGGACTATTTCCATCTTTGCGTGGGAACAAGTACATACTCGTGGCCTTCGATTATGTTTCAAAGTGGGTTGAGGCCAAGGCTTTACCCAAGAATGATTCCCGAGTGGTAGTCCGTTTTCTTAAGAGCTTTTTTGCTCGTTTTGGTGTCTCAAAAGCCTTGATCAGTGATCGAGGTACTCACTTCTACAATGCGCAGTTGGAGAAGGTGTTACAGCGCTATGGGGTCACCCATCGGCCTGCGACCGCCTATCACCTACAGACTAGTGGGCAGGTGGAGGTGAGTAATCGGGGAATCAAACGTATTCTTGAGAAAACGGTTGGTTCGAATCATCGGGATTGGTCCGACAAATTAGATTATGCTTTGTGGGCCTTCCGTACAGCTTACAAAACTCCGACTGGTTCCACACCATTTCGAATGATTTATGGGAAGGCTTGTCATCTTCCTGTTGAGTTGGAGGACTGTGCTTCAAGGGCCCTTCAGAGGGTTAATCTTGATTTATCCGCCGACGAGGGAACTCGTTTCCACCAGTTGCCTGAGTTAGAGGAGCTCCGGGATCACGCGTATGCACAGTCGTTTAGGTATAAGGAGCAGACAAGGAACTGCATGATAGAAAGCTTAAGGGTAATAAGCAGTTCAAGTGTGGAGATCTGGTTTTATTCTATAATTCCCAGTTGGGGTTATTCCCGGGAAAGTTGAAATCCCGATGGTCGGGACCGTTCACAGTCACTGAGGTATTCCCGTATGGCACTATTGAGATACGAGATAAGAGCGGGAAGTTTAAGGTGAACGGTCACAAGTTGAAGCACTACATAGGCGAGCCGGTTGCTGATCAGACAGTCGAGGTGTTCTACCTTGACCAACTCACCGAGGCGTAGACGTTTTGGATTCATCACTCGGGAGATAGCCCGAGTTGTAGAGTGTGTATTTGTCGATTTCAAGGGAATTCTATTAATAAAAAATTAATAATATTAATAATAATATTAATAAATAAAAAAGAAAATATAATATATATATATATATATAAATATATATATATATAGGGTAGGATTAATGTAAAAAAAAATATTTTTGTGAGAAGAATAAAAATAGATCTAGGCCCTTGGATCGATGATCTAGTGGTTGAGATTGGTAGTTTCGAAATAATTGTATTGTTTCATATTTACATTGTATAGTGTTATATTTAGGTGGTTTGTTTTATTTTAAATCTCTTCTCACACTTCTCACAAAACACTTGTTTTTTATTTGAACTCGTTTCTATATATATATATATATATATATATATATATATATATATATATATACAAAATCACAAAAATATGTTTTTTTTCTTATGTTTTTGTTGTCTGTTTTGCACGCCGCTACATGCGAGCGAGTTTGAGTTATTGTAGGTATTATTATGTGCATGGTAGCTCTAATGGCGTTTTGGCAATGGTCCTCCCGAGGTTGCGGCCACGAATGAAATGCTATACGGTCGTTCGATTGATACACAGCTGGTGAAAATTCTGCATATAAAGCAGAGGAGTAACCCGTTCTCTGTTTTATTCTTGAAAATATTAATTTTTATTTTATTTTATTTTATTTTATTTCTTTTCCTTATTCTCATCGAGAACGATTCCGTTCTAAGTGTGGAGATGAGAGTTTATTTTACTTAGTTGTAGAGAAAAAAAATTAATAATAACATTTTTGCACTCTTTCGCTGAAAATTATATCGGTTACTCAAGTTTGAGGGACATATATTCGTATATGTTTGGTCCTGTTATCTACTTGTAGACATACGGGATAGCCATTTACGTGAAAACGGAAAGTGACTGGGGCGACTATTGTGTGTTTTGTTTAATTCTTTCGCTGAAAATTATGTCGGCTACTTAAGTTCGAGGGACATATACTTGTATACGTTTGGTCCCATTGTCTACCTGTAGACATACGGGATAGCCATTGACCCGAAAACTGAAAGTGACTGTGATGACTGAATTTAAAAAAAAAAAAGTAAAAAGTTTTAAAGAAAAGTGTCCATTGAAATTTTTTTTTCTTCTACGTTAAGCAGAAATGAGATTATTACCGTTGTTTTAACAAGCTCTCGAAACTTTTGAAAAATACAATAATAATAATAATAATAATAATAATAATAATAATAAAACAAGAGATGGTTTGCATATCTGATTTGGTATGTGTCGGTAGGCCTAATTAGCTTTGATAGTCCTCTTTAGCAAACTTTATATATTTTATAATTTGAAAAACGGTGAAACCGAATTTCGATGCTTAGGGAGGATTACCATAATCTAAAAACTTTGAGATGGTAAGACTAGATGCACTCAAACCAGCACCACCACATGTCCATCTTTTTATGAGCTTAGAAAATAGTTATATTTATTTAGGAACAAAAAAAACTTGCAAAAACATGGAAAAAAAATGTACAAATAAAATATGGAAAAAAGCATCCAAAAATAGTAAAAGAGGCCAAAGATGCACGCACATACTAGACGGGGCTGAGAGTTTACGGGTTGCTAAGGGGATAGTAACTCTGAGGTTATCACTATTGGGCTCAAGGCTCTTAGTCAATAAATATCAAATTAGGGATTTATAGGACAAAGTCCAATAATATTTAGGAATAGCTCGTACGGCCTTCACATGACCATTCATCCATCAAATTTCACCGAGTGCGTCTACTTAGTACCATCAATGAGTCCTTGGTTTACGGTGATTTGTCAAACCAGTCTGCTTCGACTCTAGTTCTTCTAGCTCTCTTTGTCTGAGATGGGGTAGGTGAATCCGTAGCTTTTGAACTTAAAACGTTTAATTCAATTGGGGGCTTGATCGGTTTGTGGCTGGGTTTAAAGTGAACAAATATACCGGAAATCACGGTCAATATGTCTAGCCTTTTCTATTGTTTTGATAATGTTAAATAATCTGGGGGTTTGTTGCTTTCACTTGGTCAAGATCCTGTGTAGATTTCTTTTTCAGGGACGAAAAAGTCTAAGTGTGGGGATGTTTGATGTGTTGTAAAACACACTTGTTTTCCGCACCTTTTTATCATCTTTTTATTTCTTAATTATCAAATAAATAATGGTTTTGGCTTGTTTTAACATGATCTTACAAAGTTTATTATCTTTCGTAGGTTACGGGTTTTAAAATAGAAAAGGACCGGGTTTTGAAACACTTAAAAGGCCTTTTTGATCAATGTTTGAAAACCAATTTAAAGCCCGACCCAAAATCCCATTTGTGTGAGCCTTACATGTGTTATTACATTATAACACACAAAAAAACCCTAGCACCATATAATAAATTCCGTACGGCAGCAACAAAGAAAAAAGGTGAGAAATCTAGCCTAATAACCTCACAAAAGCTTCCGTGGCCAGCAAACAAGAAAGAAAAAAAAATACATTTTGGTGTTGGTAAAAGTTGGTTGGCGAGCAGCAGGCACAAAGGAATTAATACAAGAAAAAAATTAATAACCTAACCCCATATTATTGTTCCGATCGGTAGCAAGAGGCACAAGAAGAATATATTTTTTCAAGTGTTGTGAGATCAAGGGAAGAAGAATGAAGCCAAGGGAGTCGGGACAGCAGCTCGGATCATTCTCCATCACATAACTTAGCCCCATACTTGAGTATAACATCCATACACTTTGTTTTCTTGTTCAAGATTCATAACTCTTTGATTTTGTTCTTTAAATTGAATTGTTTTGCAATTGAGTTGAAGATTGAATTGCGTATGATCTTAATAGATTGTTGGATGATATTGATTATGTTTTTGGTGATTAATATGATGTTTAAATTGAGTTGTAGCTGATTTCCAATGTGATTTCCGAGCCCCGGTGCGGAAGCGTGAATAAGATTGTCAATACCAATCAACGGTGTGGAGCTCGGAACCAGGGTTAGGATTGAATCTAACTCTGATTCACTCTTGAATGATGATATCAGTTGGATGGATGAGGTGTATTGGGAGAGAGCCTAATTTGATTAACAATCAACAATAAAGTAGGATGAACAATTGTAATCAAAACACAAACAAGATAGAAAAGGTAGTATGAAATATTAGCCGAATGATTCTCATTAAGATGAAACACTCATACATACATTCATACATACAATCAATTAAGAAATATCTCAGCCTCCACCAGGAGAGCTCATCCTGGCGGCAGAGACTCTCTCAAAGGGATAAAACCCTAAATCTCACACATACACAATATAGTCACTCATACTAGACAAATGAATAAAAACATCTATTTATACTAGCCTAGCATGACTTGGTCTTCAAGCCATCCACTCTTGGTTGAGACCAAAAAATATATTTTTCACCCAAAGATTAATTCGATGCGTCGGTCTAAAATATAAGTCCCAACAATCTCCCCCTTAGACCGATGCCATCGAATTTCTTTCATGATCACCTCATAACTCGTTGTCTTTCATTGAAATTCTCCCCCTCACGTTAAGCTTCTCCCGTTGTTCATTTCGAATCATCACTCTTATATCACTTTTGGATATAGTTGTGTGGGCATATGAACGAGGCTTTGAACTTCAAAGATCAACTTCAAGTAACAAGGTTATCACAAAAAGAAATAAACTCATTGTGATCATCAAATAATCTTTCATTCTTCAAATCTGTTTCTTCCCCTGTAAATCATCTTCAAACCATTCCCTGAATTAAAATAGAATTCAAGTCAACCATAACCCGTTCTTGACTGTTCAACTGACTATTTCATAGGAGGTTGAACTCTACTAATCATCCTTTCAACTTGTTACTCGTGATGACTCTATCTTCTCATCTGTACTAGGAAATCTGAACACTTACAAACGATGAAACATCTTTGAAAAACCTTGGATTATTAATCTTGATCAACTTTTCCTTAACTTGAGTCTTTTACTTGGTTTGAAGCTAACCATTTGCAATGAAATTCAAAGATTTTACTCCCCCAATTTCGTTGCAATTGTCTTTAATAAATGTGTCTTCAAATCAAGTGTGGGTGAAACAATCTTGATCATCCTCATCAAGACTGTAAAAATCTCAAATGAACATATTCAAAAGTTGGTTGACACTAAAAGTGATTAAATCCTTAAGTTTGGTCAGCACTTGTTCTTGTAAAGCTTTTGATGAAGTCGTGAAATTGGATGAGGTTTGAATTCCATAAGCTTGTTGATGATTGGAGAAAAATTACCAAAATACCCCCGGTATATATCTTCCGTAGAGAACAGCTTGGTTAAATGGTCAACGGTACCAAAAATCTCAATAGTTTCTTCAAAACTTTGAAATATTTCACAAACTCTGTTTCCTAGCACACAATGTGCTTGGGAGCACTTTTCCTAGCACAAAGTATACTCCGAGTACATTCCTAGCACAATTTTTTTTTTTTTTTTTTTTTTGCACTAGCATAAAGTGTACCCGGAAGCAAGTGTACTCGGAAGGCAAAGTGTACTCGGAAATCAAAGTGTACTCGGAAATCAAAGTGTACTCGGAAAGCTAAACACTTGTGATTTTTCAATTTTTCACCGAGCATGCTCAGGAGCAAAAGTGTGCTCGGGAGTACAAGTGTGCTCTGGAGTACTTGTGAATTTTCATTTCTTTACTTAACACCAAGCATGCTCAGGAGCAAAAGTGTGCTCGGGAGCAAGGGTGTGCTCGACACAAACTTGAGCTTTCTCTTCACAAGCATAATTGTTCAAGATAAAACAAAGTATGCTCGAAAAAGAGTCTACTCGAATAAATAACAAAGTGTGCTTGAGACTTAAAGAAGATAGTTTTCTTGAGAAGACAAAGGATATGCTCTGGGTTTCACAAAGTGTGCTCGAATTTGATGTGCTCAATATAAGATGTGCTCGAAATAACCTGTGCTCGAGCCAAACAAAGATGTGCTTGGGCAAAACACCTCATGTGCTCGAAGCAACACTTAGTCATTTTTCCATACTCGAGTCCAATCTTAATTTTTTCACGGTGTGCTTGAGACACCAAAACTTCATTTCTGCATCATCAGTCACTGATTTGCCCTTGCAGAACCTACTCGAATATTCACTTTGCATCTGCTGCAGCAAACAATGATGAAATTGCCTTCAATACATGTTCATTCTTGACTTTTACATTCTCCTTATCAGTTTGTACCATCGGCAATATTTTTCTACAAACATCTACTGTTTGTGCATTACGAGCACACAAAACCCTAATTTTTCAAATCCAGAAACAAGTTTCATAATCTGAAATTAATCACTATAGCCCTATCCAACTCATCTCGAAATCAAAGAAACCTATCTTCATATCATAATCAACCTTTTCAGATCTAGAAATAATCAGATGAACAGTGTTGCCCCAAAACGAGCCAAATAACACTGTTACATCAGATCTGGACCGTTCTGACCAAATAAACATGAAATTGATGTTGAATCTCCAAACGAGTCATCAACCCAAATATCAATCCATATACTTTTCTCCAAATCATCAAATAATTTCGAAACCCCCAAAAAATAATTTCAACGAACTTCATCGTTTAACGTCCATGGTGGATTCAAGAGCGAAATGAATCTGTTCAGTGGTTAGTCTGAAAGATTCAGTAACCCAGGCTCTGATACCAATTGTGATTTCCGAGCCCCGGTGCGGAAGCGTGAATAAGATTGTCAATACCAATCAACGGTGTGGAACTCGAAACCAGGGTTAGGATCGAATCTAACTCTGATTCACTCTTGAATGATGATATCAGTTGGACGGATGAGGTGTATTGGGAGAGAGCCTGATTTGATTAACAATCAACAATAAAGTAGGATGAACAATTGTAATCAAAACACAAACAAGATAGAAAAGGTAGTATGAAATATTAGCCGAATGATTCTCATTAAGATGAAACACTCATACATACATTCATACATACAATCAATTAAGAAATATCTCAGCCGCCACCAGGAGAGCTCATCCTGGCGGCAGAGACTCTCTCAAAGGGATAAAACCCTAAATCTCACACATACACAATACAGTCACTCATACTAGACAAATGAATAAAAACATCTATTTATACTAGCCTAGCATGACTTGGTCTTCAAGCCATCCACCCTTGGTTGAGACCAAATAATACATTTTTCACCCAATGATTAATTCGATGCGTCAGTCTAAAATATAAGTCCCAACATTCAAAAATTATGATTGGCTAAATTTCTTAGTTCTACCTAGGTTTGATTATTATTGTTCGATTTTTGATGAGTTGAATGGATTGTTTGGTTAATATGACTTGAATTGCTATTGGAAGTTTGTTTTAATGATGAATTAGGTTGTGTTTAGTGGCTGCCATATTATTAATATTATCTCATAATCTCGTGCTTCGATTAAATGAATTGATTTTTATTGATTGTTGCATGTTCAAGTCTTAACTTTGTGTTTATAGTTTGTTTGCGGTAAGTGAAACCGTAGGGTTTTGTTGAGATTGTTAATTGATATAATTCAGCGGGTAAGCACCTTCTTAGAGACCGAGAGGTGATAGGAAGTAAATTCGTCTCATAGCTTATGCTTGTTAGGATTAGGATTGCGCGAGAGCGGGTTCGGTTCTTGTCGGGTTTGGGTTCGTGAGCGATTAGTTGGTCTAGTTTATGTTAAACCAAATTGTTTCTCTATCCTTGGTTGCGTAGTATTCATTTCTAATGAGGGTGTGTTGGTGAGTCCGAGAGGAGATTCGACATTGGAGCACCTTAGCATTCGTTTCCCGGGTTGTTTCTTAAAATCAATTAAGTGTAAGTTAAGGTTTGTTAGTGAGACCTAGAGGTGATCTAGCTTTCTTGAGCCAACCTTCGTTGTGCCATCTTTAAATACTGGTGTCGTGAGATCATTCAATCCATTAGCTTGTTAGACCATCAATTTGATTCTTACATAGGTAGACGTTTTCTCCATTGTCAATTAAAACCTCGTTAAGTCTCGTTAAGTGTTTCAGTTAAGTATGTTAAGTTAATTAATTTAGTTGAAGTAATTCAAGTCAAGTAGTTTAATTATTAAAAATCAATTAAAAAATATTATTCTTAGGAAGGTCTTGTCTAGGGTTTAGTAATCATAGGCATTCTCACGTGTCCTTGTGTTCGATACTCGGACTTCTTAGGTCTATACTAATTGTGATCGGTACACTTACCTGTTGATTGTGGTGTTATTAGGAGTTTATGTTTTAATTTTAAAGCTTAGTTGCGAGTCCTATAGAACTTAATAATAGTTATAATTATTGAGCTTTCATAATCGATCTTGTACATTAACTTAGTGTATCCGTGTTTCCTTTATAGGCTTTATCGTCAAGGCGTGATTTCGGCATTCTTAATATTCTATTTCATCTTTGTTCGTCTATTGAGGTGAGTACCACATTCCCCTATTTTACTTGTTTTTCATGTTTTGGGAACATATGCGTCAACATATTTCTCTTATTTATACATATACTCAAACTGCAACTATTGTCATATGTGTTAACAATTTTATACCATACTGTAACATCCTAAAATATTCTAATATTAAATAAAGGAAGTCGCGTTTAGTTATCGTGTGTTAATAGTTAACTTATGCCTAATAAAGAAAGGACCATGGACTTGGATTAATTAAGATGGATTAAGGGTAATGGGCCTTAGGTCCATGGGCTTTAAAGGATATAAATATCCCCTTAAACCATCCTAAAACCCTAACTATCATTTCCATCCTTCATAAATCTCTACACACTCCAAAACACACACACCACACACCACCGTATACACGGCCGAGAGAGACGAGAGGGGCTTGAGGCCAAACGAACGTTAGTTGGTATTAGATCTTTATTACACGAGATCTAGAGTGAATAAACAAGTTAAACGAGATCCAAACGAGCACTAAAGGTATGTTCTTGACCCTTTAAAGTTTACGTTTTATTAGCGTTTAGCATTGAAACTTAGAACGCGAGTAGATCGGGTATAAACGAAACATAAAGTTGTAAACTTGATGATAAATACGAGTGTAATGAACCCGAAAATGGAAACGGCTCGATTAATGAACCCTTAACACTAGTATGGAACGTTTTTGAACTTAAAGGTCCAAACTTTACGTGTTTTCGGGTCAAACCATATCCAAAAACGACCCGTGTAAACGAAAAATTTTCCTAATTAAATTTTTCTGGGATGTTCCTAAGGTATTGGAGACTCTTCGTGTAAATTTTGGTAATATATTTTCCGGCCGGCTGTTTACGTGTTTCGGTTGGTCGAGGGGGGATCTCGTGTAATTTAAGGAGAAGTGTGTTTGTTTGTAAACCTTGAATCTTATTTAAGACCTTGCCGAATTTGTCAAGAAAAGGGGGAGATAATACTTTCATTTGAGATTATTAGGCTTGTATCTTCCTACGTTTGCAAGGTTTCTTGAAAGTTTACTGCATTTCGGGTGGTAATCCATGCTAGCAAAGCTACGTTTAACTGAGTTTAAGACTGCAGTTGTTCTTCGATTGGTGAATAATCCTTTCAAAGATTGAAACCTGACTATGTGGATACGAGTGTCTGTTCGTTTACTTCTTTCTGAGTAACTTGATCCAGACTATGTTGGCTAAGAGTATACGGCGGATTACGAGAAGATTGCGGGAAAGATTAAGTTAACGAATGGCGAGCACGAACTAAGATTGCGGGAAAAATTTTCTTGCGCGAATTTTTCCTGAATGCTCCTCGTAAGTGAGATTTCATTTTGAAAATTTTTGCGTTAATATTTATTTTTTCGAAAAATTTCGATGAATTTTTGGCGGGAAAATCGGGAAAAATTTTCTTAATCAAAATTTTTCTGGGATGTTCCTAAGGTATTGGAGACTCTTCGTGTAAATTTTGGTAATATATTTTCCGGCCGACTGTTTACGTGTTTTGGTTCGTCGAGGGGGAGATCTCGTGTAATTTACGGAGGAGTGTGTTTGTTTGCGAACCTTGAATCTTTTTTAAGACCTTGCCGAATTTGTCAAGAAAAGGGGGAGATAATACTTTCATTTGAGATTATTAGGCTTGTATCTTCCTACGTTTGCAAGGTTTCTTGAAACTTTACTGCATTTCGGGTGGTAATTTATGCTAGCAAAGCTACGTTTAACTGAGTTTAAGACTGCAGTTGTTTTTTTATTGGTGATTAATCCTTTCAATGATTGAAACCTGACTATGTGGGATACGAGTGTCTGTTCGTTTACTTCTTTCTGAGGGACTTGATCCTGACTATGTTGGCTACGAGTATCGGCGGATTACGAGAAGATTGCGGGAAAGATTAATTTAACGAATGGCGAGCACGAACTAAGATTGTGGGAAAAATTTTCTTGCGCGAATTTTTTCCTGAATGCTCCTCGTAAGTGAGATTTCATTTAGAAAATTTTTGCGTTAATATTTATTTTTTCGAAAAATTTCGATGAATTTTTGCTGGAAAATCGGGAAAAAAATTTTTAATTGAAATTTTTCTGGGATGTTCCTAAGGTATTGGAGACTCTTCGTGTAAATTTTGGTAATATATTTTCCTGCCGACTGTTTACGTGTTTCGGTTGGTCGAGGGGGGGATCTCGTGTAATTTAAGGAGGAGTGTGTTTGTTTGTGAACCTTGAATCTTATTTAAGACCTTGCCAAATTTGTCAATAAAAAGGGGAGATAATACTTTCATTTGAGATTATTAGGCTTGTATCTTCCTACGTTTGCAAGGTTTCTTGAAAATTTACTGCATTTCGGGTGGTAATTTATGCTAGCAAAGCTACGTTTAACTGAGTTTAAAACTGCAGTTGTTTTTCGATTGGTGATTAATCCGTTCAAAGATTGAAACATGACTATGTGGGATACGAGTGTCTGTTCGTTTACTTCTTTCTGAGGGACTTGATCCTGACTATGTTGCCTACGAGTATACGGCGGATTACGAGAAGATTGCGGGAAAGATTAAGTTAACGAATGGCGAGCACGAACTAAGATTGCGGGAAAAATTTTCTTGCGCGAATTTTTTCCTGAATGCTCCTCGTAAGTGAAATTTCATTTTTGAAAATATTTGCGTTAATATTTATTTTTTCGAAAAATTTCGATGGATTTTTGGCGGGAAAATCGGGAAAAATTTTCTTAATTGAAATTTTTCTGGGATGTTCCTAAGGTATTGGACACTCTTCGTGTAAATTTTGGTAATACATTTTCCGGCAGACTGTTTACGTGTTTCGGTTGGTCGAGGGGGGATCTCGTGTAATTTAAGGAGGAGTGTGTTTGTTTGTGACCCTTGAATCTTATTTAAGACCTTGCCGAATTTGTCAAGAAAAGGGGGAGATAATACTTTCATTTGAGATTATTAAGCTTGTATCTTCCTACGTTTGCAAGGTTTCTTGAAAATTTACTGCATTTCGGGTGGTAATCCATGCTAGCAAAGCTACGTTTAACTGATTTTAAGACTGCAGTTGTTTTTCGATTGGTGATTAATCCATTCAAAGATTGAAACCTGACTTTGTGGGATACGAGTGTCTGTTCGTTTACTTCTTTCTGAGGGACTTGATCCTGACTATGTTGCCTACGAGTATACGGCGGATTACGAGATGATTGCGGGAAAGATTAAGTTAACGAATGGCGAGCACGAACTAAGATTGCGGGAAAAATTTTCTTGCGCGAATTTTTTCCTGAATGCTCCTCGTAAGTGAGATTTCATTTTGAAAATTTTGGCGTTAATATTTATTTTTTCGAAAACTTTCGTTGAATTTTTGGCAGGAAAATCGGGAAAAATTTTCTTAATCGAATTTTTTCTGGGATGTTCCTAAGGTGTTGGAGACTCTTCGTGTAAATTTTGGTAATATATTTTCCGGCCGACTGTTTACGTGTTTCGGTTGGTCGAGGGGGGGATCTCGTGTAATTTAAGGAGGAGTGTGTTTGTTTGTGAACCTTGAATCATATTTAAGACCTTGCCGAATTGGTCAATAAAAGGGGGAGATAATACTTTCATTTGAGATTATTAGGCTTGTATCTTCCTACGTTTGCAAGGTTTCTTGAAAATTTACTGCATTTCGGGTGGTAATCCATGCTAGCAAAGCTACGTTTAACTGAGTTTAAGACTGCAGTTGTTTTTCGATTGGTGATTAATCCGTTCAAAGATTGAAACCTGACTATGTGGGATACGAGTGTCTGTTCGTTTACTTCTTTCTGAGGGACTTGATCCTGACTATGTTGCCTACGAGTATACGACGGATTACGAGAAGATTGCGGGAAATATTAAGTTAATGAATGGTGAGCACGAACTAAGATTGCGGGAAAAATTTTCTTGCGCGAATTTTTTCCTGAATGCTCCTCGTAAGTGAAATTTCATTTTTGAAAATATTTGCGTTAATATTTATTTTTTCGAAAAATTTCAATGGATTTTTGGCTGGAAAATCGGGAAAAATTTTCTTCATTGAAATTTTTCGGGGATGTTCATAAGGTATTGGAGACTCTTCGTGTAAATTTTGGTAATACATTTTCCGGCAGACTGTTTACGTGTTTCGGTTGGTCGAGGGGGGGATCTCGTGTAATTTAAGGAGGAGTGTGTTTGTTTGTGAACCTTGAATCTTATTTAAGACCTTGCCGAATTTGTCAAGAAAATGGGGAGATAATACTTTCATTTGAGATTATTAAGCTTGTATCTTCCTACGTTTGCAAGGTTTCTTGAAAATTTACTGCATTTCGGGTGGTAATCCATGCTAGCAAAGCTACGTTTAACTGATTTTAAGACTGCAGTTGTTTTTCGATTGGTGATTAATCTGTTCAAAGATTGAAACCTTACTTTGTGGGATACGAGTGTCTGTTCGTTTACTTCTTTCTGAGGGACTTGATCCTGACTATGTTGCCTACGAGTATACGTCGGATTACGAGAAGATTGCGGGAAAGATTAAGTTAACGAATGGCGAGCACGAACTAAGATTGCGGGAAAAATTTTCTTGCGCGAATTTTTTCCTGAATGCTCCTCGTAAGTGAGATTTCATTTTGAAAATTTTGGCGTTAATATTTATTTTTTCGAAAACTTTCGATGAATTTTTGGCAGGAAAATCGGGAAAAATTTTCCTAATCGAATTTTTTCTGGGATGTTCCTAAGGTGTTGGAGACTCTTCATGTAAATTTTGGTAATATATTTTCCGGCCGACTGTTTACGTGTTTCGGTTGGTCGAGGGGGGGATCTCGTGTAATTTAAGGAGGAGTGTGTTTGTTTGTGAACTTTGAATCATATTTAAGACCTTGCCGAATTGGTCAATAAAGGGGGGAGATAATACTTTCATTTGAGATTATTAGGCTTGTATCTTCCTACGTTTGCAAGGTTTCTTGAAAATTTACTGCATTTCGGGTGGTAATCCATGCTAGCAAAGCTACGTTTAACTGAGTTTAAGACTGTTGTTGTTTTTCGATTGGTGATTAATCCGTTCAAAGATTGAAACCTGACTATGTGGGATACGAGTGTCTGTTCGTTTACTTCTTTCTAAGGGACCTAATCCTGACCATGTTGGCTACGAGTATACGGCGGATTACGAGAAGATTGCGGGAAAGATTAAGTTAACGAATGGCGAGCACGAACTTAGATTGCGGGAAAAATTTTCTTGCGCGAATTTTTTCCTGAATGCTCCTCGTAAGTGAGATTTCATTTTTGAAAATTTTGGCGTTAATATTTATTTTTCGAAAAATTTCGATGAATTTTTGGCGGGAAAATCGGGAAAAATTTTCTTAATCGAAATTTTTCTGGGATGTTCCTAAGGTATTGGAAACTCTTCGTGTAAATTTTGGTAATATATTTTCCGGCCGACTGTTTACGTGTTTCGGTTCGTCGAGAGGGGGATCTCGTGTAATTTAAGGAGGGGTGTGTTTGTTTGTGAACCTTGAATCTTATTTAAGACCTTGCCGAATTTGTCAAGAAAATGGGGAGATAATACTTTCATTTGAGATTATTTGGCTTGTATCTTCCTACGTTTGCAAGGTTTCTTGAAAGTTTACTGCATTTCGGGTGGTAATCCATGCTAGCAAAGCTACGTTTAACTGAGTTTAAGACTGCAGTTGTTTTTCGATTGGTGATTAATCCGTTCAAAGATTGAAACCTGATTATGTGGGATACGAGTGTCTCTTCGTTTACTTCTTTCTGAGGGACTTGATCCTGACTATGTTGGCTACGAGTATACGGCGGATTACTTCTGTTGAGGGAGACGATTCTCGAACGTGTTGATCTTATTGAAGAATATACGAGTCTTGTCATTTGATTGAAGAATTTGATCATTTGGGGTTTATTAATGGAGGTTGGAACTCTGAATCATATGCCCAAACATTAGTGCATCTTCGCGAACGAGGTGTGGAAGAGCTTCAAAGAGTTATTTGGGATAAACGTTATCAAGAGTGGGAAGACCGAAGTGAAAGATGTTGAATGATCGAGTTGTTCATGAAGATGTGTGACAAGGTTAAACGTAAAGATATGTTTTTCTTTACCGGTGCTGACAGATAGCTGATGACTTGCTGCTGATTGTTAAAAGATTGAACCATATCATACGCCAATGGATGATCGGGATGATCTCCAAGAGTTGCTCACTTTGAGGGGGAGATCTAATATGAGAAACTACAACTTATTGGTTTGCTGAAAAAGATTTAAAGATTGTTTGTCTACACAAGCCCGAAAATCATCAGTCAAGGGGGAGTCTGTTAGTGCACGGTTTGTGACTGGTGATTTGCAGTTAAAGTATTCAAGGATAAAGTATTCGATAGCTACGGAAAAGTGGGAGTCTGTTAGTGCACAGTTTCGGTGTCCGTAGCGATCGAATAAGTTATAGGCGGTTTAGTCTTCGTATTTAATATATATTGTAAAATAGCCTATAAATAGGTAGATTATGTCATAATTTAGGTAGAGAACTTGTACATAGATTTAAGTTATTCTCTCCTTAACTTATCTCCACCATAATGTATTTACTCCATATTTATCAATAAAGTAGATATTTAAAGTATCGATTTCTTGTTGATGTATCGTATTAGCGGCTAGATCTTGGTCTCTATGACGTTCTCTCAATTTCCGACGTAGGTTTGGGTGTGACACCAACTATCCTTAACACACGTCCAAGGAATCTGATTGGTGGATAGCCTGACATGGCAGGTGGTCATACCCTATTTCTCCTCTCCAATGGCTAAAAATACCAAGTTACCTCCAAATGATAAAGGATCTAGACTTTTACAAATGATAACTCTCTAAAAAGTATTGTTCATACATCGCTATTGATTCTCAAGTCGGCTGGTGGTTACGAGAGGACCCCCCCCCCCCCATATTCTCTCGTAACGAGCTCACGATGTTTTGTTTTGTAGGTGTACCACTCATTTGTGCCGAGAAGATATCCAACTCATAGTGGGGAATACTTAACCATCACCCTTTGACTAAGAAATTAGACTAAAGGAGGATTTCGTGTTTCTTCAGTTTGTTATAAAGTGTAACACCCTAACCCAGGGTATCCCTACGATCAGGTTTACAAGTGTAACATAGTTCTTAAATTTGAATTAGAAAACGGCAGTGGGAAAACATGTTATTAAAATACTTGTCCAGATCTGAATATATTAAAGATTTTTAATAGAAACATAATTTATACATAAATAATAACATAATAGATAAATGTCAGTGTCAGGTAAGTAGCCCGTTCAAGCACCGCCTAGCCCACAATGGCATCTAGAATGACCTACAAATTACCTGATATACATACTAAAAGTCAGTGTCAGTTAAAGAGTTCTAGCTTTAAATTACTATAAATAAAAATGGATTTAAACTATTAAGCATACTACATTACTGTTGCACACTTTAATAGAACTATAAGTGGTATGTCACAAGGTCATACCTTCATACTTCTTTTTAAGCATAAATGAGATTATTCTTTTTTAAGCACAAATGAGATTATTGTAACTAGTACAATGTTTTACTTATGGCAATCCACAAAAACATTGCCCTATCTACGATCCTGTGACCCATAGGTAAATCAACCACCTATACTCGAATTCTTCCTGTCGAAAGCTATTGTGTTCCGCTATAACAATTGAACTCTTCTAGAAGGAAGCTATCATACATCCACTATGACAATTCCTTCTAGAATGGATTATACTATCTTTTATTTATCAATTGTAATCCCTTTTATATACTTCTAAAAGATATCACGTTTAGCTACAAAACATGTTTACTTGACTATATCACTTTTCTTTGTGTTTAAAAACGCATTTTACAATCACATATCTATCAAGTATGCATACCGCCCCCAAAAACATATAAAGAGGGGATCTAGAATTCACATGATATAAGCAAACTTCTAGAGTATTCTCGATAAAGTAAATTAGATCACCCGGCCCAAGTGAAAATTTATAATGTCAGGTTGCTAGATAAGCTTGGTCATAGACGTTGACAAACTCATTGCAACTTGCAAATTTTTAGAAAAAAAAAACAGCTAATGTCACCAAGTCTACAAAGAAGAACCAGCTAATGTCACCAAGTTACAAGGATGTGACCATACTTTCTTGTGGTAGGGCCTAGTCAATGCAAGCATAAATGTTGGCTAAAATTTTGAATTTCTAAACAATTACGGTGGGCTCCGCCGGTCAAACTTAAATAATGAGAGTGGACTTTATGGTTGCGTACACCTGACAAATGAAAAAACGATAAGTTTCGCACATACTATAAAATGGGATGGGATCTAATGAATACGTGAGAGTGAGACGACCGTATTTCATAATTTTATAGTAGTTTTGTTTTTAGTTTTTATATTTTCTAAGAAACCCACACCGTAAACGTCACAATGATTATATATATATATATATATATATATGGATTAGGTTCATTTCAGAAGTGACTTTATAGAGAGAAGTGCGAGAAGTGATCTCAATCATTAGATTATTAATCAATGGTTGAAAATTTATTGCATTAATTATAATTAATAAAACTTGAAAGACTTTGAAATTAATAATAATAGGGTAGTTTAGGTAGAATAAAATAATTCATCATTTAATTAATATCATATATCCCTAAATAAAAGCTCAAGAATTTATGATTTGTAAGTTACAATTTATTTATTTTATTATATGTTAGTGTAAGATTTGATTTTGCTCTTTTTTCACCAATAAAAAGTTTTTAGTTTATAACATTTAAACAAAATAGTATCTTCATCATTGATTATTATTTTGAAAAAAAAATGAAGATGTGTAAGACAGAAAAAAATGTGTACGAATAAACTAGAAATGTGTAGGAAAAGAAATGAGATGTGTATGAGAAAAATAAAGATGTGTAGGAAAAAAATTAAGTTGCGTATGGGAAATTTAGAAATGTGTAAGGGAAAAAATAAAGATGTGTATGAGAAAATTAAAAATGTGTAGAACAAGTTTCAATATGCGTGGGAATAAATTAAATACGCGTAGGAAAAATTGAAGACGTGTATGACGAAAGAAAAACGTGTTCGGCGAAAATGTAGATGTGTAGGAAAAAATATATTGTGTATACGAAAGTTAAATATGTGTAGAATAAAAAGTAAGATATGTATGAGAAAATTAAAGACGTGTAAGAAGAAATTAAATATGCGTAGGAAACATTTGAAGATGTGTAGGACGAAAAACATGCGTACGAAGAAATTGAAATGTGTAGGAAACATATTTAGATGTGTACGAAAAAACTAAAGATATGTAGGAAAAAAATTGTTGAGATGTAGGAAAATATTATAGTTGTGTAGGGTGAATTCAAGAGATAGAGTAAAAAATCATGAAGATTAATTTATTGTTTTATGGATTTATTGTGATTATATTAATTATACTAGTTAGAAATGTAACTTGTATTGGTTTAATTATATATATTAATTGGAGAGAGAATACATTTATATTACTTTAATAACCTTTTTATATATTTTAATGATTCAAGATTAAAAATTAAATGAGTGGTCCAGATTAACTTCTCGTACTTCTCGCATGAACCATCCCCTATATATATATATATATATATATATATATATATATATATATATATATTCTGTCACCTAACGATGACATCATTTTATTTGTTTTACTTTGTATAAATTACAATCGCACTTTTAATGTCTATGTGTGGTGGATGTAGCCCCTATGAGAGCGTTTTGCGTTATGTGACGCTATGTCGCAATAGGCGTGTTTTACAACAATATGGTGTAGTTTATGAAGCCCTTTCAAATCGTTACCTCATTATTATTTTATTATTGAAAAAAAAAACAAATAAAGTAACCACCAATCATCTTCCCCCTCTCCCCTCTTTTTCCCGCGCTTCATGGAACACCCCCCCCCCCCCCCCCTCTCTCTCTCAAAACAGCCCATAGCATCCAAGGGGGTGGTGTTTCCGACGCTATGGGGGCTTTTTGGGTGGGCAAAGCGCCCCACGGCCCCCACTACTTACAATCTTAGAAGTACAAGAAAGGTGATTAATACGGCAAGGGAATAGGTTTGAACTTTGGAACAAGTTTGGCTAATTTCATAATTGAATAATCTGATTGTAAAATCTTATCTCATATTAGTTAGTATCGACTACTCTTGTTTGTGTTCTTATATGGTTAAAATTACCCAAGTTACCAATTATCATAAACTTGATCATAGACAATCTAAGAACGACTTAAAATATAAAATATTTAACTATATACCTAGCAATCATATTATTTTGACAGCTTCAAGTTATTTTCTAGCAATTTCAACTTATTAGTTATTATACAATTTAAGATTATATAACATATAAATATATTTGGTTTCGATGGGGTTAAACGGGTCAAGTAATCAGACGGGTATCACTCAATATACTCACATCATACTCGTTCGAAACCCATAATGATTTTAGAACTAACATTATACATGCTCCTATACTTGAATACCTGTATAAACCTTTCGGGTTTTCTGATACATGCACAAACATGCCACGCAAACCATGTTTCCTCTAGTTATGCAATTTCTCTCTTTTAATGCGTTTTATTTGTTACATTATTCATGTAAATTAGATTATGCATGCACTGAAATAAGAAGTGGTGGAGTAGTTGAGTAGTGTGTAGCATTTGAAGTTTAGTGAAGAAAATTGAAGTAAAATTATGTTTTCTTCTCTCTATTTCTTTGGAGTCTAAACCGGTTTAGATGTAATACTTATCATTTTTTTTCATGGAGTGGCACTCTTTTGTCATCCATATTCAATCATTAGATTTCTTTTTTCAAATGACTAACTGACACACCCTCTAAAAATACTCTTAAATCTATGCTGATGTTTAAGAATATACATTTTAAAGTTTATTTTTTGTGTCAAACACCATCACAAAATAAAGTTATATGTGTTATTGTCATTTTTAGTGGATTGAGGTCTTCAACAATATTAGATTTACCACATATTCACTGTAGACTTTTTATTCTCTCATGTTGTTACTCGTTAGCAAAATAAACTTTTTCTATCAATTCTAGAGGTGTACAAAACCGGTTTAAAACCCAAACCGAACCGGTTTAATCAACGGCTGGTCAAAACCGGTTCGACTCAAACCGGTTCGGTTGGTTTTGAAGCAAGATAGACCGGCCTGGTCACACCGGTTCAGTCCGGTTTATAAACCGGTTTGACCGGTTTTAAACCGGTTTTCCTCAAACCGGTTCGGTTTAAAACCGGTTTGATATATTTGAAGGGAAACCGGTCCTGAAACCGACGGTTTGGGTCAGTTTGGAAACCGGTTTGGGTGAAACTGGTTTTAAACCCAAACCGGTTCGGTTCGGTTTGCTTGAAACCGGTCCCAAACCCGTTTTTTTACACCTCTAATCAATTCTCTGTTTATAAATTATTACAAGTCCGCCAGAAAAAGAAGTAAAAATACTAAAATAGTGATAAGCCCAAAGTAAGATTTATCTGTGGGCTGATGTTTGATATCTATATGTAGACTGTAGAATCGAATAAGCTAAATGGGCTTTTTATCCGTTTGATTTATTTTTTTTTTTCATACAAGTATTTTTATAGTAGTTAAAAACTTAATTTTTTTTAGCTAATGAGCTAAAGGTGGAGTGGTAAGAGAGAGTCTTGATGTGACCCAGGTTTGACTCCCGCCCCCAGCATTTAGTTTCAGAGGCACCAGGGTGATGATGGGAGGCTAGGCGAGTAGGTGTCATTCACTAGTTGGATTCTTGAACTAAACGGGTCTTATTACACTGCACTGTCGTGCCTTTGGATGAGTGTTCAGTAACTCATTCAAAGAATTCGTTGGGCGGTCAATTTTTTTTGTTTAGTTAATTGTTGTAAATGTTTTTATTAATCGATCGCTTATCAAACCGGTCATATTATTGGTTCATTCTTGGACCACTGGAACCGGCCTGGAGAACCGAGTTACACGCTATAATTAATTTTGAAAAATATTTAAGTATTACATAATGTAAAGATACTAATATATTCGATACTAATATATTGAATTAATAGTTTAATACAAGTATAACATTTAAAAAAAAGTATATTGTTTGCTAAGAAAAATAAAATGATGAAGAAACCTTAAAAAAAAGACATTAGTTAGATTCTAAAGTGTATTTGTATTTAGTTTTTGTAGAATTATAAAATCTGTTTATGCAGTTATGCTTAGTATTATATAATCTTAAAAATTATTTTAGAAAAAAAAATAATAAATCGAAACCAGTACATAAGTAATGCTTTATCATTTGAGTTGGAAAGTTTTGAAATCAATGTAGCTTGTAGATGAAGAAAGTATAAATCATATCTTGCTCTGCAGGCTAAGAATTTTAGTATAATGTATAGGAATTAAAGAGAAATTAGTATATCTACTGAAAAAGAAAAAGCTAAAAGATAAATCAAAACAAAATCATACATAAAAATAAGCTTAAAAGATTCTTCATTGTCTCTTCCTAAATCCTCACTTCACTCTTGTTTTCTGATCATTCCCACAAATGTTTGTCATGGACTCAAATGTCATCATATTTCTAACTTTAATGATATTTACACTTTGCACCCTTGTAATATCCAAATCAAGTCTTTGCAGGTCATCTTGTGGTGACATACAAATCAACTACCCTTTTGGCATTGATGATGGTTGTGGCAGCCCCTACTATAGACACATCCTAGTATGCTCCGAGTCCAACAACCTCGAACTGCGCACCCCGTCTGGCAGATACCCCGTTCGACGAGTCGACTACTCGGATCCTCACATCCTAGTAACCGACCCGTACATGTGGAGTTGCCAAGACGGGGAGCGCTTTCGACCCACCCGCCCCTTTAGCCTCGACACAAGCATACATTTCTCGTTATCACCACAAAACGACTATCTTTTTTTTAACTGTAGCGAAAAGGATGTGATCGTGGAGCCGAAGCCGGTATACTGTGAACGCTTCCCAGACCGATGTGACTCGACATGTGATAGTGCTAGTTATTTGTGTAGGCATGTGCCCGAGTGTGCACACGCGTTGGGTGGCGCGACCTCGTGTTGCTCTTATTACCCGAAGGCAACCGAGTCATTGAGGTTAATGTTGAAGTATTGTGAGACTTATACTAGTGTATATTGGAGGAACTTGGGGGTGTCACAAACTTATAACACGGCTCCCGAGCACGGGATCCGGATAGACTTTGATATCCCGGTGACGACGCGATGTTTGGAGTGTCAGGACGGGAGTAAGGGCGGCGGTACGTGTGGATTCGATGTCGAAACACACGGTTTTTCGTGCTTATGTGATAAAGGAAATGTTACCACTTATTGCAAAGGTACGTTTAAACTTGTTAGTGACAATAAAACTTAAAAACAAAACAAAATATAACTGCGTAACGTTATTATAACCGAGAACATTTTAGGGAAGGCTCATGATTTCCATCAATAAAAGTTGTTAACTACGAGTTTTCGCCTTGCAGATCATTCTCAACACGGGAGAAGTTCTCGAGTAATTGCGGGTGAGAAAGACATTCCTAATGTATAATGTTTTTAGATGCATTTCAAATAATCTTTATATATATTAAACGGGACAAGCATGAACTTAACACGAAATATGAATATTTGCACGGTATTATTATTATTGTAAATTTATATTTTTAAAGTCCAATATGCAAATAAAATAGATTAAACGGTTCGTGCTTTTGTCAACCCACGAATACTCATGTTTTTATCTATCAGACAACTTTTCGGTTCCATGTACTAAAGGTTTATATTTATGTTTGGTTTTATTTTACAGGGACAGCGACCGCAGTTTCTGTAGCCGGAGCCATCGGAATAGGGGCTGGCGTTTGGTACTTTAGGAAAGTACGAGCTCAAGCACCTGTGACGCATGGAGTTCAAAGCAATGAAAATAGGCTTTTTTGATTTTATTTTCTTTTTTAAATCCACTTAGTTATTATATTACTCCCACAATCTCAATCGTATAGTATATTAATCTTCCCCTTTTAGTTTTAACTTAAATCCGTGTGATATCATTCTATATTATATTATATAAAGTTTGTAACATTTTGTCCGAAATTTATTTAATTAGCTTTTCTTTTCTTTTCTTGCGAGCTAGTTTCCAATTGAGTATTTTCAATGAAGACATTTCTTTTCCGTCTATCAAGGGACATGTAACCAACTCGAAGTTGATGGGAGGATGAAGAAACACTAAGTGACCCGGTACAGATTATAGATAATCTGGGGGTTAAGTAATGTTTCCCACGAATGAGGTCTAGCTGAGAAGGCTGTTCTTCAGGAGACCTGCAAAACAAACACCGTAAGCTCGTCACTGAGAAGGGGGGGGGGGTTCCTCCTTGTGACCACCCTCCGGCGTGAGAATCAGACTAGGTTGCTCTGAATATAAGTGTATATTAAGAGATTGCTAGATAACTGGATAGCAGATGATCTTACCATTCCAAGATATTGGAGTATTTATAGCCGAAGGTAGGTTTCCTAGAAGGTACAGCCGGCTGAATAGTATTCCTGTTCAACCAACAGTGGACTATGCACAGGCCATACTGGTTGGTGGGTAGGTTACGGCCAACAGTAACAAAGTCGGCTGCACTATTCCACCAACTGTAGATTATGCACGTCCTACTTACTGTGGATTGTACGCAGGCCATGCTGGTTGGTGAATAGGTTACGGCCAACAGTAACACTATTCCACCAACTGTAGGCCGCGCATGCTCCTCAGTAAGGGTTGGTGAGTAGGCAGCGGCTAATAGTGACAAACAGTACTAGAGGGTGCTCCTCCTCGTCCTGTTGTCGATGAGCTGTCACCCTGTGATTGGCTCATGGGCTGTTCTGGTCAGATCGTCTGTCCTATCCATACTTTGGTAGGTATGGTACAAGAGATCTTTCAGAATCGGACTGGCTCATTTAGGCGGGATTGTTCCCGCCTTGCTCATTCCTTCATGTGACTACTGAAGTAGCTAATGTCTTGTGCGTGTAGCCCTGCTGTCTGCGGGTAGCCTTTCCTGATGGCTTGTATCCGCAACTGCGGGAACAGGCGGGGTACTTCACCATTGGGAGGCTTTCCCTGCGTGTTCAGCTTGTGTACTGCGCGTAAGATCCTATGAGCATGGTGGGTCCTGCGGGAGCAGATGGCCTTTGCGTAGACGTCCCTGTTCAAGGTGAGTCTTGCGGGACCAACTGGTCTCTGCTGGGACCTACCTCTTCAAGTCCCCCCAGTCCAATGTTCTTCTCATGAATGTTTAATAAAGTGAGGTGAACTTTTGGACTTTGAGCAAGGGGTTTTGAAAAGGGTTTCTAGTTTTAAGGTTCTCCGTGGGGATTCTTCCCGCGGGTTTCCTAATGTCACTTGCAAAAATTCCCGATTTTTTTGCTTGATCTTTGGGTATGATGCGGGTAGGTATGTAACCTTCTCGCAAGTCAGGAGCGTTGAGTCTCACTTGTGTGGATTCTCCTTGAGGTTTTAGTGGTTTTGAACATAGTGATCAATTATGTTTAAACCACCAATTCCATCCTGGAGCCTCAAACAATGTAGTTCTCGACGTTCCCGCTATGCGGGGATGTTATTTCCGTTTCCACAAGCATTGCCCAGAAGATCCTTCCTGGTTTCAATTCCCTGCCGAGCGCTAGGTATGTGAAGGGTTTTGCCTTAACACTGTACCCGCGCTCGTCTTACGGTTACTTTACTTTCAAGGTACTCCTGGCGTCAATTCCCTGCGGGTGCTAGGTACGTGAAGGGTTTTGCCTTAACACTGTATCCGCACCCGTCTTATAGTTACTTTGTTGCCGGGGTATTCTTGGCTTCAATTCCCTGCGGGTGCTAGGTATGTGGAAGGTTTTGCCTTAACACTGTACCCGCATCCGTCTTATGGTTACTTGGTTGCCAAGGTAAGGGGTATTTTCCCGCTTACTTTTGAATCTTTTTGAATTTTGAATTTTGAAATTCGAAAGGTTGGTGAGGATAAGAACAATCCAAACATCTGAAACGTCGTGTGACGGTTTCTTCTGACTGTGTCAGGACGTGCAGGAAGTTATGGTGACGTGACAGAACATGGTCATTCCAGTCGCTTTTTCAGGCGCGTGGGCGTGTTTTTTCGGGCGCGTGGCCGCGAAGTTACTGGCACGTCCTTTCAACAGCTGTTGCCAGCTTGCTTTTTGCCACGTGTCATAGTTTCATTGCACTGTCGATTTCTCTCTCCTCCGCATTAAATTCACCGCATTAATTGCGATTACTATATAAAGGGGAAGAGGGTTATTTGCAATTCACACTTTCACCTCTCTTCTTCTTCTTCTTAGTGATTTCCGGCAAATACTCCCCTTTTTCAGGCAAGCATTTTCCCGAAATCACTCTTCTTTCTGCAAAAATGTCTTCTCATGATGCTGAAGCTGTAGCCGACGATAGGAGTACTGCTGGCGAGTGCCAGTGTGCTCTACCTGTCGATCAGTACCAGTACATCGTCAGGAAGTTCATGCTCGAGTCTCTCGAGCCTGAGTTTCCTGAATCTCACCAGACTGTGTACGATGCCCCCAGTGGCAAGATCGGGGTATATGCTGCATTCTTTGTTTATGGAAACCTTAGGTTCCCATTGACAAAGTTTATGTACCGTGTCCTGGAGAGGCACGGGGTGCACCTGACCGAGGTGCATCCGATGGCGATTGCCAAGGTCCGGCACTTCGAGTGGGTGTGCCGGATTCTGGGTATTGAGCCCTACGTGGACCGCCTGATGACCTTCTATACTTGGAGGTGCGTCCAAGGGTGGTACACCCTGACAACCCGTATAAAGGGTTTAAAGATCTGCGTGACCGAGCGCAGTCTCCGATCGTGGAAGCGGGAGTTCTTCTACATCTCTGCCCGCGCCATCCCCATTGCTATGAAGTTCAAGAAGGGTCAAGCGCTTCCGAGCCTTCACGCTTCCAGCTACCAGGAGGCGGAATGGTTCGCGAAGATATCCCGGGTCCAATCTCCGGTTTACCGGTTTGCGGAGTCCGGGATGGTGCTGCTGGGGATGAGCCGGGTATGGAAGGATGCGTCTCGGTTTCCTATCCTTCTCGAATACGGTTTGAACTCTATTCCTTATGGTATGTCTTGTCTTTCTTGCTGATATTAGTTTATTTTTCTAACTGTTTCTTTTCTTTCAGAGGGGAATAATTTGGAGTCGCTCCTGTTCCCGCGGGAGGCTGACCGTCCCGTGCGGGTGGGCACTCGTGCTCTGGACGACAATGAGTTGCCCATCCTGGAGCAAACGGCGGATAGGTTTGTGGAGGTTTATCCGCCAGGCCAAGAGATCCTGAGCCACCGGCGGCCAGGTAAGGAGATATTTTATCCCGAACCCCTCAATGCTGTACCTGCTGTTGGAAATCCTTACATCCTATCTTCTTCTGAGGAATCCGCAGATGGTCCTCCCCTTGTGCGGAAGAAGAAGACTGCTGCCGGCGTGAAGGGGAAGGAGAAGGCCACAGCTGATCCAGTGGTTCTATCTGACACGGAGTCAGATAGTGAAGAGGTGGCGGGGAAGCCCGGTGGTGAGAAGACCACTGCTCCGGAGGCTACGACCGTTACCTCCGGAGAACCAACGAAGACGACGGTGACCGGTACCAAGAGGCCGGCTCCATCGGGTTCCTCCCCGCCCGTCCGTACGTTCAGGGTCAAGAAAACCCGTAAGTATAATCATAATGCCTTTGTAGATTTGTCACTTCATAATTTTCTTTTAACACTTTCTTCTTTGTGCAGGCGTGGATGTTGACGCAATCCTGGGTGAAACGCAGGGAAGTACCTCCTCGCCAATGACGGTAGGCTCGGTCAGCCTTCCTGAGGCGTCGACCCAGTCGCCTGCGCCTGCATCCGCTGGTCCAGTTGCTCGTTCCATCGAGCCAACTGTTCCGGCCGAGATGACGTCACCGCCGGCCGTGAGTGCGATTTTTACAGCATCCTTCACGGAACCGGCGGTTACTGCTGCTTTTAAGGAGGCGGCGACCGCGGCGGAGACTACGACGGCGACCACGGCGGCTGCCACCATGCCCGCGCCACCGGCACCGACAGCCGGACCATCAGGTACGCGCAGGGCTTCCCGCCGATCTTTGCCACCTTCCCATCTGCCTGACCTGTTGGATGGATTTCCTTTAGGTTCAGGTGATGGGTTTGGCGGATATCGGCCTGTCATTGACCCTACAGGTGCGTAGGGTTCCTTTGTTTTTCCCCTTTTTTTATCATCTTTTCCTTACTGTCTTTGTTTCTTTTGCAGTGTCGGATTCCAATGAAGTGTATGTTCCACGATGGAACATACGCCGAGGAACAACCCTTCGTACCCCTGTGGAGTGCGTGGACTGGGCTCGCCACGCTGCTCCTCATGGTGCGTTGGGGGAAGCCATGGCTAGCTACCAGGAGGGTAGGCTAACCAATGAGCTTCGGGTTCTCCAGGCCCGGATGCAGCCGCGCATCGAGCTGCTTTGTCGTGAAAACGACAAGTTGAAAGCAGCTCGCGCCAAAGACGTATCTGAAGCGCGTGCTCTCCGGGAGGAGAACCAACAGCTGGCGGCAGCTGCCGTCACCAAGGAGAAGGCCTTCAAGGCCCTCGAGGTTGAAGTTCAGGCGCGACTCGAGGCCCGTTCCAAGGCTGCCCAAGCTGTGAATGAACAGCTTCGGCTGGCCAGGGAAACTGCGCGAAACGCAACCGAGAGGGCTGCCCAGGCTGAAGCCTTTGCTGAGCCTCTGCGTTTGGAGAATGAGGAGCTGAAAGGCAAATTAGAGGCTCTCCAACGCGCTCATGATGCCTTGGCAATGGAAGATGCCAAGAAACTCCAGGAAATCCTGGACCAGAGGGGGGTGCTTGACCAAACCGAGCGGAAGCTTAAGGGCGTCGAAGAGGCTGCCGCTAAGGAAGTTTTACTTGCCAACCTTAACAAGAGCGAAGCCGAACGCGCCCATACCGAAGCTCAAGCTGCCCTCCGATAGCTTCTTCGAGAAGCGTTGCCTCAGGTATGTTTAGATTTATCTTCACGCATTTCTTTTGTAAGAAAAGGTTCTAATACTTGTATTTTTTTCTGTAGGTTGTGCGTCGGGTCTTTTCAGAGACCTCCTACGATGATGCCATGACCGCAGCCCTCAACGCTTCTCATGATGATGGGGAAAAGGCCGGCTTCATGCTTGGTCTAGGGTTTGTTGAGAAAGGCGTCCCGCCTTCCAACTTCCCTTTGTTCGATGTGGATACCGAAGCCATTTACGACCAAGCATTGAACCAATACGCCGCCTTCCCGCATCCAGTGGTGGAAAAGGTGGATGAAGTAGCTGTTGCTGATGATGGGTTAGCTGTCCTCAAAGCTTTCCTCGAACCACCCCGTTCTTCTGACGGAGCGGGTCCTAGTGGAGGCGGCCCTGAAGCTTGACCCCGAAGATCCCTTTCCATTGCTTAAACTTGTATAGATTCTCTTCTAGGCGGGTAGTAACCCGGCCATTCTTGTAATATATTATTGAAATATAAATCTTTTTTGGATTCCTTGCTTTATAAACTCATGACTTGCATACTTAGTTTAAGTTAGCAATTTTCCAAGTGTTCTAGAATAAGTTAACCTCTTGAACGTGGTTGATGATGGGTTAAAGTTTCGCTTCCTCTTTCGTGATTGTGCGGGTAGAACCGTCACTTGCACTTGGTAGGATGGCTAAACTTTAACCTTTATCTGACCTGCGTGTAGGTTTTCCTCATTTTTAAGTATTTAGGATAAGTTAACCTTTGAACGTGGTTGATAGTGGGTTAAAGTTTCGCTTCCTCCTTCGTGATTGTGCGGATAGAACCGTCACTTGCACTTGGTAGGATGGCTAAACTTTACCCATACCTGACCTGCGTGTAGGGTTTCCTTTTTTTTTTTTTTTTTTTTTTTTTTTTAGGATAACCTTTGAACGTGGTAAATGATAGTTTAAAGTTTTGCTTCCTTATTTGTGATTGTGCGGATAAGACCGTCACTTGCACTTACAAGGATGGCTAAACTTTACTTACATCCTACCTGCGTGTAGGTTTCCCTTATTTTTAACGTTGTGTTTATGCGGGTTTTGCCGCCTTCCACACGTAACGACTTACTTCTCCCCCTTTATGGTAAACACCGGCACCAGTGGGGAGTTCATAAGAATAAAGGTAAACACATTATGAAAGGAGAATCATTTCCATTAGAAGTGGCTCTTGGCCTTTTCTTTACAAGTATTGGAATTGATCTACATATAACATTTGCGTAATTGAGCTCCATTCCATGTTCTTGGGATGGGAGTGCCATCGAGCCTTTCGAGCCGGTATGCGCCCTTTCCCAGAACTTGTTTGATAACATATGGCCCTTCCCAGACTGGGACCAACTTTCCTGGGCGTTCTTGGTTCGAAGCCTCGTTGTTACGCAGTATGTAGTCTCCTTCCTTGAAGTTGCAGAGTTTTACCCGCGTGTTGTAGTACTTTTGCATTTGTCGTTTGTAATTCTCTTTACGCACTGCGGCTAAATCTCTGCGTTCCTCGGTTAGCATAAGATCCAACCGTCTTTCTGCATCATTGTCTTCTGGCTGACTCAAGACCCTTGGTGAGGGTAGACCAATTTCGACCGGGACCATGGCTTCCGTGCCATAAGTGAGGCTGAACGGGGTTTCCCCCGTACTGGCCTTCTTCAGCGTTCTGTTTACCCAAAGGACGTGCGGAAGCTCGTCCACCCAGCCGGATCTGTGTTTCAAAAGTCTTTTCTTGATGCCTTCGACGATGCTCTTGTTTGCTCTCTCCACCTCACCATTACCTTGCGGGTGTGCCACTGAGGTAAAGGTGTGGGTGATTTGAAGTTCTTTCAGCCACTGTTGTAGCTTCTTGTCAGCAAAGTTGGTGCCGTTATCGCTCACCAAATTCTGTGGAAGTCCAAAACGACAAATTATAAATTCCCAAATAAATTTTTTGATATGCTTTGCGGTTGTTTGGGCTAAAGGTTTTGCTTCTATCCACTTGGTGAAGTAGTCGATGGCTACCACTAGGAACTGAACATTTCCTGCTGCTGTAGGAAATGGGCCCGTCACATCGATGGCCCACTTCTGAAATGGCCACGAAGAAGTGACTGGAACCAGTTCGTTTTTTGGGCGATGCGTGTTAGGTGCGTAAAGCTGGCAAGACCTGCATTTTCTGATGTATGCCAGTGCATCCGTATGCATCCCCGGCCAGAAGTATCCCGCGTTGTTTAGCTTGGCTACAACAGCGCGGGGGCCTGCGTGTACCCCACAGATGCCTTCGTGTACTTCCCTTAGGAGGTAGTCGGCATCTTGGTTGTCCACGCATCTCAAGAGTGGGCCAAGAAAGTTACGTCTGTAAAGGATGTCATTGACGAGTTGATAATTCAGTGCTTTACAGCGTAGTTTTCTTGCCTGTGTTTTTGACTCTGGTAGTATTCCTGCTGCAAGGTAATTTATTATTGGTGTCATCCATGTTTCTGTATTGTTCTGGATGACACAAATTTCCTTGTGCGGGACTGATGGTGCTTCGAGGAGTTCAATGCGGATGTCCTTTCCCAAGTGGGTGAAGGCTAGTGATGCAAGCTTGCTTAACGCATCCGCAGATTTGTTTTCGCTGCGCTTGACGTGTATGACTTTACAATCACTAAAATCACGCATAAGGGTTTTTGCCTGGGCGAGGTACAGGGCCATGGTGTCATTCACAGCCGTGTATGTTCCATTTATTTGGTTGGCCACCAGCATGGAATCCACGTGGGCTTCTAAGTTTTTCACTCCCATCTTACGCGCAATTCTCAAACCGGCCAAGAATGCTTCATATTCGGCTTCGTTATTCGTACTTGGAAAGTCCAGCCGAATAGCGTAAGTATATTCTTGGCCTGCTGGGTTGGTTAATTTTAACCCTGCGCCTGAACCCTCGTTACTGGCTGCTCCATCAGTGTAGAGTCGCCAGACATCATTGACGTCCTGTGCTGGGGAGGGTTGAGCCTCCTCCTGGCACTCTTTTTCCCGCGAAACGGGGACTTCTGCAATAAAATCGGCCAAGACCTGGCCTTTTATGGCTGGTCTTGGCTTGTACTTAATTGCATATTCTCCCAATTCAATTGCCTATTTGGCTAGACGTCCCGATAATTCGGGTTTGCCTAGAACATTTGAGAGTTTGAAGTTGGTGAGAATGGTGATTGGGTGGCCCTGGAAATATCGTCTTAACCTGCGTGAAGCGTGTATAAGTGCTAAGACCAATTTTTCGAGGGTAGAGTACCGGGTTTCTACGTCTGTTAGTACACGGCTAACATAATAGATTGGCATCTGGATGCCCTTTCGTTCTACTAGCAAGACTGCCCCGGTTGCTCTATCTGTTGCGGAAAGGTATAGGATTAACTCCTCTCCCGCTTGTGGTGCTGTAAGCGTTGGGAGTTCGATCAGGCGTGACCGAATCTCCTGAAAAGCTGCTTCTGCTTCTGGTGTCCAGCGGAAGTGTGTTTTCTTCAAGCAGTTTCTCAGTGTTGACACGAAAGGAAACGACTTATCCGCATGGTTTGCCAAGAAGCGATTAAGTGCGACTAGTCGCCCATTCAGTGTCTGAGCCTGTTTGATGGTGGTAGGTGATTCCATTTTAACAATGGCTTCGACCTTTTCAGGGTTCGCTCTAAAGCCATCTTTAGTAACAATGACTCCCAAGAACTTCCCTTCTTCCATCCCAAATGAACACTTGCTCGGGTTGAGCTTCATGTTTATCTTTCGGAGCGTGTTGAAAGTTTCTTCAATGTCTTTCAACATCGCCTCAGGCTCGAGGCTTTTGATGACCAAATCATCCATATAGACTTCCAAGTTTCTCCCGATTTGGGCATGAAACTCTTTGTCCATTAGTCGTTGGTACGTGGACCCTGCATTCTTAAGTCCGAATGGCATCATTTTATAACAAAATGTACCATCGGGCGTCCGAAATGCGGTTTTGTCCTGGTCATCAATGGCCATGTGGATTTGGTGGTACCCCTTATACGCATCCAAGAAGCATTTAAGGCGAAATGGCGCCAACGAATCCACTTTGAGATCAATTTCTGGTAACGGATAACAATCTTTGGGGCATGCTTTGTTCAAATCTTTGAAATCTATGCACATGCGCCATTGTTTGTCATTCTTCGGTACCATTACGGGATTTGCAACCCATGTTTGATATCTACTAACGCGTACGATGCCTGCGTCAAGGAGTTCCTTGACTTGGGTTCTACACGCGTTAGTTTGTTCAGGCCCCATTACCCTGCGCTTTTGTACGATTGGCGTAACAGCCGGATCGCATTTGAGCTTATGCTCCGCCATACTTCGGGGTACGCCAGTCATGTCAGCTGGTGTCCACGCAAAGATGTCAGCGTTTTTCTGCAGTAAGCGCTTGAGTAAGGTGCGGGTGGGATCAACAATTGTTGGTCCAATGGTAACGGCCTGGTCGGGGTATTTGCCATTGAAGGCCCATTTTTCCGGTTCAGTGACGGTTGGTTTAGCTTTCTTCGGTTTGGGTTTAGATGAGACAGATGCAATGCATACCTGGGGAATGCCAGAGATCATTGCTACACCCTCAGCTGTTGGCCATCCCATCATGCCGTGGACTGAAGATACCACGGCGTTGAATCTTGCCATCCCATCTCTTCCGAATAGGATGTCGTATGTATGGTGTGGCTTTTTCATCACGACAAAATCCACGTCTTCTGTGCGTGAATGATTCCCATCAGTAAGAGTAACGGGGAAAGATAGGATACCCAGGGGTGTTTCTGTACTGCCATCAAACCCTTCCATTGAAGCGTAGACCGTTTCCAAGCGTTCCTTGTCTTCATCATCCAGCTTATCAAAGAACTGCCTGTACATCACTGTCGACGAAGCGCCGTTGTCAGCAAGAGTGCGGGAGGTGATGTAGTGCCCCAGCTGGCTTCTGATGACGATGGGGCCTTCTTTGCTGGGGCCTCCTGGCACTCGCGGGAAGCGCACCTCAGCTTCCTTCCACGCGCATGGTTCCATCACCCGTCTTTTTCTTCCTCTGACCTTGCCATGAACCATGTTGATGCTGATGTCGACGGGCTTTCGTCCGTTACCTCTGTACCGGTTGTCATTCCTTCCTCCCTTCCTGATCGATGCCACGAGATGTGCAAGCCTTCCATCCTTAACAAATGTTTCAATAATATCCTTCAAGGATGTGCACTCTTCAGTACCATGACCCTTTGTCCCGTGAAAATCAAAGGATTTGCTTTGATCCGCATTAGGTTTCTGCCGGATCGATGGGGCTTTGGGCCATGGCAATTTTTCCGTGGCAAAAATCTCCGTGACGCTCTTTGTGAGTGGCGTCCACCGGTGTTTTCGATTTGAAGGGTGTGTGTTGTCCCTTCCGCCAACAAGAGGGCGAGAGCTGGATGAGGTGTCAAAGTTTACCCTTGACTGCCAAATACCTAGCCTCCTCTTTTTGTTCTGCCGGGCGATCCGGACGTTGTTCTCTCTTGTCCTCTGCGTGTAGAGGTGTGTACTCTGGGGAAGGTCCCTTCCCAGCTGCTTTTCCGTCTCGGCAAAGCGCTTTGCCGCCGTCATGATGGCATCCCATGTGGATGGCATGCCATCCTTACCCGTCAACGTGCGGATAAGTTCTGGGTATTCGGCGCCTTGGATGAAGGCGGCGTGAACCAGATCCTCACTTATGTTGCCGAGACTAAGCTTTTTGGAATTGAAGCGAGTGATGAAGTCTAGTAAAGATTCATCCTCCTCTCTCACGCAGTTGAGGATCGTCCACTGCTCTTCAGTGTACTTCCTCTGTTGGCTGAAGTGCTGGCTGAACTTGTTCTGAAAGTCCGCCCAGTCATATATGTGGTGGATCGGTAAACGATCGAACCATGCCCTGGCTGCTCCGACCAGAGTCATCTGGAACATGTAGCACCACGTGGGTTCCGTCCAGTTGCTGACGGTAGCCCCCGCAATGAACCTGTTCAGATGGTCGTCTGGGTCGGATAGACCATCATAAGTGCCAATGTTTGACATTTGTTTGGCACTTCTCGGGGCGATTGCCTCCGCAATGTCTCTTGCGAATTTTGACCTTCCTGCATTTGTAGCAGTTGGTCTAAAGGTTTTGGAGAAGTCACGCGGGTTTCTCTCCGCGATTGGTTTAAAAGCTTCCCCAAAATTCCTTTTTGGTTGGACGTCCGTGTCCTTACGCTTCCCTTTCGCCTTATGGCGAGGGTTCGCGTCGGTATCAGACTCCAACTCGTCTTCTGAATACTCGCAGTCACTGCTCATATTGAGGTGTTGGCGAGTACTGGTGAATTCGTCAGCCTGTTGAGCTGAACGCAAGCGTTCATCCAATTCGGCTTGGAATTCTCTTTGCCGTGCTTCGGCCCACGCCTTCACTTGTTCTAATGTTTGGCGAGGGACCTTCGTTCGTTTTTCCAGTTGGGTATCGGTGAACCCCAATGGAATATTTACTCCACTTGCCCCGGCTTGGGTAGTCGGGGTAGTGTTCGTAAGGATTGTATAACCGCCGGTGTTCCCCCCAGTTGCTGGGGTGGTTACCGGGTTTTCTTGGTCAGTTACAGGCCTTTGGACCGGAGTAACGTTAACCATTTCTTCAGAAATTGTGAAAACTAAAATAGTTCTAGCTTTTATGCACGGATGGCGCCAATGAAGAAACACTAGGTGACCCGGTACAGATTATAGATAATCTGGGGGTTAAGTAATGTTTCCCACGAATGAGGTCTAGCTGAGAAGGCTGTTCTTCAGGAGACCTGCAAAACAAACACCGTAAGCTCGTCACTGAGAAGGGGGGGGGTTCCTCCTTGTGACCACCCTCCGGCGTGAGAATCAGACTAGGTTGCTCTGAATATAAGTGTATATTAAGAGATTGCTAGATAACTGGATAGCAGATGATCTTACCATTCCAAGATATTGGAGTATTTATAGCCGAAGGTAGGTTTCCTAGAAGGTACAGCCGGCTGAATAGTATTCCTGTTCAACCAACAGTGGACTATGCACAGGCCATACTGGTTGGTGGGTAGGTTACGGCCAACAGTAACAAAGTCTGCTGCACTATTCCACCAACTGTAGATTATGCACGTCCTACTTACTGTGGATTGTACGCAGGCCATGCTGGTTGGTGAATAGGTTACGGCCAACAGTAACACTATTCCACCAACTGTAGGCCGCGCATGCTCCTCAGTAAGGGTTGGTGAGTAGGCAGCGGCTAATAGTGACAAATAGTACTAGAGGGTGCTCCTCCTCGTCCTGTTGTCGATGAGCTGTCACCCTGTGATTGGCTCATGGGCTGTTCTGGTCAGATCGTCTGTCCTATCCATACTTTGGTAGGTATGGTACAAGAGATCTTTCAGAATCGGACTGGCTCATTTAGGCGGGATTGTTCCCGCCTTGCTCATTCCTTCATGTGACTACTGAAGTAGCTAATGTCTTGTGCGTGTAGCCCTGCTGTCTGCGGGTAGCCTTTCCTGATGGCTTGTATCCGCAACTGCGGGAACAGGCGGGGTACTTCACCATTGGGAGGCTTTCCCTGCGTGTTCAGCTTGTGTACTGCGCGTAAGATCCTATGAGCATGGTGGGTCCTGCGGGAGCAGATGGCCTTTGCGCAGACGTCCCTGTTCAAGGTGAGTCTTGCGGGACCAACTGGTCTCTGCTGGGACCTACCTCTTCAGAGGAGACAAAAAGAACAAACCCACCCGGAGTCTGTGTGAGATAGGGGAAGGGTGCATTCATACATGTTCGTGGGTCGAACACCAGACTCCAGAGGGTCATTATATGGTTGCGTTCTTCAAAGTTCAACCTCCCATACAAAAAGCTTAATCGATGAAAGATATCTTATTATAATATTAACTTGTTATATTAATCTTATTCATATATTAGAACTACGAGCTATAATTTTTTAAAATACATTTAAATTTATTAAATAAAATGATATATGAATGAATTGGGTTTTTATTTGAATTTTTTTAAGTAACTAAAATATAAAAAAAAATTAACTATGATATATCGAATTATTCGAATTTTGAAATTGTGAAACTGGATTTGAATTCAACACAACTCATTCGAAATTCAATTCTGAAACTCAAATTCTAATCGAATTCATAAGGATTCAAATCAAATTCAGTAAAAAAAAGTAATATGTTTTAATTCGAAATTCAAAACAAATACAAACTTGAGTTTTTTAATAGCAAAGAATACAAGTTTATAAGGTTATCCGTAGTGGGCGATTAAAAAGCGATAAGAGGGCGATTTTGGAGAGGAACACCGCCCCCTGGGCGATAAGAAGGGGGGGGAGTGTTGTAGCCAATGACAAGAAAATACCGAAGGTCACAAACTTTGGCAACATGGCACCACACTATAGTAAGGACATTTGTGGAACCAAACAAATCACTGCTGACTAAATGTACTATCGTCGGGAACGATGGCGCTTCTCTAATTATCCAACAAATTTCATTTCTTTTGTTGGATCATATAGGACCAATTTGAATTTGATTGGTCCATGATCATCTGTGACTATTGATGTAGACACCAAATATGTAATTTTTAGGATGATGTGTTATGTTGTTCCAAAAGTGTTACTTCGGTTTGGGTTAAAACGGGTTATGGCCAGAATTTTTCTTTTCTCTGGTTGAAACGAGTGAGTTTAAAAAAAATTATCAAAATGAGTTTGTGTTGTATTTGTATTAATGGTTGCTAGTGACACCAAAACAGGGTATAAACAATTAATGCAATCACAGTTAATAACTGAAAATCAACAATTATCAAGTAAATGATTAAATAAAAAATCATTAATTATGAAGCATAATTATAGATGGGTAAACTCAACAAGCCCGATCTCAACTAAGCTTAAGTTTAGACTTTAGAGCTCTATTTCTAAAGCCCGGTCATGATTTTTTTAAAAGTTCGAGCTTGACTTGTTTAGAGCTCTATATCTAAAGCTTGGTTCGTGAGTAGTTTTCAAGCTCTGAGTTTTGCTAGGGCTCTACTTATTTATTATTTGGAGTATATTACACGTTTTGTCCTTTAAAATATATAAGTCGTTCAAATTATGTAAACAAAAATACACATCAGCGCATTTCTTGGTCAAGTTACATATGGGAAAAAAATCGATGAATAAAATAAAAATGATATAAGGCGTACTCGTGTTTAGGTGTATTCAATGTGCTCAAAGCAAAAACATGATCAAGCTGTGCTACATACACTAACAAACCAACAAAATGGATCTTACATGTATACCCGTAGCAAAGTTGGATATTATCGTGAAGCGACTTTAGTGCTTTCGCGCTCCAAAATGACATTCAAAATCTTCCCAGGAACATACACTCTTTTCTTGACGGTTTTACCGTCAAGATATTTAGACAGCTTTTGATCAAGTGAAGCCAGTTTGAAAGCGTCATCTTCTGTACATGACACTTCTACTTGTACAGTCCCTCTTGTTTTACCATTAATTTGAACCGGTAGTGTTATGGTTGCGTCTTGTAAGTAAGCAGGATTAGCCTGCACAGAATAGTATACCTCTTTCATATATGTTCTTTAAAAAAGTTTTAACATTTATTTTTCTCAAAGTGTACCTTTGGGAAAGGCTCGTATGCCAATGAAGTCAAGTGTCCTAATCTAAACCAGAGCTCCTCGGCCATGTGCGGTGCGTATGGCGAGAGTAATAACACGAACGGTTCGATAATTGATTTTGGTAATTTATCCCACTAAAATATTAAAACATTAAGTAAACATTTTGAAGAGCAAATTATTATTTTTATGCAAAGTGGAATGAAGATACCTTATATGCAGCATTCACAAACTCCATCATTGCAGATATCCCGGTATTAAACCGTGTTGCTTCAATTTCATCAGTCACCTACACCGTCCACAAACAAACACCATGCTAATAATTTTGGCCCGTTTATTTATAAATTGGTCGGTTTGAGTTATGTTTAATCTGTAACTGCCAAATAGGCCAAATATAAAAATTTACTTAATTAGGAATGGGTAACTGTCTTTTACATTTGTCGGTTTAGGTACAACCTTTTTTTTGTACATTTAAGGATATATTTATTTTATTAGCGATGGCAGTTTCCAACACGACACGAAAATGATGGGTTGGCATATCTAAACCGTTTAAAAATCAGGTTCTGTTCGGGTTGACCTTTTTAATTACACGGATAGTATTCAGCTTGAACTGTTTAACCCGTTTAGTCAAACAGGCCAAGTTTGGGTTGACCTGTTTAACCCGTTCGAGTATATAAGTTGACCCTCAAGCCTTATAGTTAAACAAGTTGACTTACAAGCCTGTCTTTAACCCGTATAACCCATTTTTTAGACCACCAACCCAACTAACACGCTTACAGCTTGATTATTACCCGCCAACCAGTTTGACGCGTTCAGATAAACAGTTGAACGGGTCGTATTCAGGTTACATGATTTTAAACGTGTTGATGTTTATGACACAAATAAAGGATGCGGGCCGTGTTCGGTTATAACATTTCAACCCACAACCTGCCAACCAGTCATGATTGACACTCCTAATCTTTTTGCCAGTATTTATATAAATATCTCATTTTTGGTAAACTCTTTGCTTAAAAAAGCCCCAAGAATCTGTTACCTTTTCTATACATCTATGCAAAGCTTTAAGTTGTTCTAGAGACGGGTTTTCATCAACTGTCACGGTTTGATTTTCATACGTTCCATCAGGTAACGGTGAACCAACAATCAACCTCCAAGATCGCCCTAAGAACCGATACACGCCTTCAATGCCACTGGTATTCCATGTTTTTGAGTCCCTAAAATTGCAATATGTTGAAGGTCAGTATAGTCAAGACAACACATGTTTTGAATACCAAAACTTCAAGACTCAATGACTACCTTAACGGGCTCATGAACATTTCATATAGTCTAAGAGAATCTGCACCATATTCTGCTACAACATCATCGGGATTAACAACGTTTCCCCTACTTTTACTCATTTTGTAGGCACGAGTGATTAATCGGATACTAGGATCGTCTTTCAATACGAACGAATTACCAGATTTAGTGACCTACATAGAAAAGTTTAAGAAAAAGATTTAATAACCTATAAAAGACTAAAAGTACCCTTTGATTTAGTAACCTGACCCGTGTTCATTTAACTTTAGTTGAACATGAACAGTTAAACGAATGAGGTATCCTTGGTCATGATTGTGCATTAAGAAAATGAGCATGTTCATGTTCTCAATTTGTTAACAGTTTAAACGAAAGGTTAACGACCGTAAACAAACATAGATGAGCGAATATAAATGAACACAGATGAACGAATATAAACGAGCATAACGGAGCAAACAATTAAAAGTAAACATGAATATCAATTTGTTTGGAGATTAAATTGTAATGGGTGATATTTTATTCTAATAGAACTATACTAAACTGTAATAAACCTAGCAGTTTAAATGAATACATAAACGAACAAACATAAATGAATGAAGGAGAGATGGGTTGGTGTTCATTCGTTTAACTAGATGAATAAAAAAGGCCCTGTTTGTTTGTTTATCAAATAAGCGAACTTCCAACCGAACAGTTCACTGAACGTTCGGTTAGTTTATGGTTCAGAAACTAAATAATAAAGAAAGATCATACTTTTTCCTCTGGTATTCTTTCTTGTGTATGCTCTCCCAATGAATCAACAAACTCTGCGGACACAAAATTCCCTTCTTGATCTTTGCAAGCCATGTATTGTACCTACAAATCATCTAGTTTAAAAAAGTTGGCCAGCATAAAGTCAACATGTTGACCAGGTATGATTTACTTACTTCTCCAAGAATGATCCCTTGGTTTATAACACATTTAAAGGGTTCTTTAGTTGATACAACACCAATATCATAAAGAACCTGAATCATGGAATCAAAAAGTCAACAAAAAGGGAAATTAAATCTATTTTGTGGAAACTGAAAACCACAAGGGTAAATAAGAAAATCTAGCTTCAAACCTTGTGCCAAAATCTTGAGTAGAGCAAGTGAAGAACTGCATGTTCAGCACCACCAACGTAAATATCAACCGGCCCCCAATACCTGCAGGTTTCCAACAATAAAAAAAATAAGGTTTTTTCTTTATGTAAAGAATACATCTTTTCTGACTGATCTTACATTTCTTTCTTCTTATCAACCAAGTCAGTTGAGTTTTTAGGATCCATAAATCTTAAATAGTACCTGCACATTCACATAAAATATTTAAAGCTTAATAATGTATAACTTGAATTTTCTTTTTGTTGTTTTTTAGTATTATTGATTGATTATCAATAGATATACCAACTAACAAATAAATGTACTTACCAACAAGAACCAGCCCACTGTGGCATGGTGTTTGTTTCACGCCTAGCTGGCTTTCCAGAAGAAGGATCTACTGTTTTAACCTGAAAAAAAGACGGTCAAATAATCAATCTCATAAACAGGCTTTTAAATGAATCAAACACACACGAACAAGGCATGTTCATGTCCGTTCGTTTTACTTTCGCCTAACGAATCGAACACGGACAATTAAACGAACACTCGTTCGTTAAACGATATAAACGAACGCTTCACGAACGTAAGCGACCAGACACAACTGGACATAGATGAACCAATACAAATTAGCGCACCAACCAAATGTAAACATGAACGTTAATCTATTGTGTCTATAAATTAATAAAACTAGAGTAAATTGCCATGGATGATATTTTAATTTCAAAAGACTAGACAAAATTGTTATGGACTAAAAATTTTAAATGAATAAGCCAATGAGCTAATGAGACATGTGTTCATGTTCGTTCGTTAACTAAATCAACAAAAAATGATGTCTGTGTTCGTTTGTTTATTATCAAACACTCATTTAGAAGACAAAAACGTTTTACAACTTCCATTTGTTGTCTAGCTTTCTTCTTACCCAAGACACTGCTTTGGAAAGTGGTGGGTCCCCCGTGCCAGTTGGCGTGAAATCATCAAGCTCAGGAAGTGTAAGTGGAAGTTCTGTTTCAGGAATTGGAACTGTTTCACCGTTTTCATCCAAAAACACAACAGGAATTGGTTCTCCCCAATACCGTTGTCTAGCAAAAAGCCAGTCTCTCAATTTAAAATTTACCTAAAAATAAAAATTTCACAAAAAACAATTAACAACAAAAGATTATAACATAAAACAAACTAACAAACAAAAAATGTAAACCTTTCTATTCCCATTTCCCGTCTTCTCGACCCATTCAATAACTTTCTTTGCAGCTTCTTTACTATGTAGCCCGTTAATATCAAGACCCGTTTTTTCACTTGATGAGTTTATGACATCACCTTCTCCAGAAAACGGTTTTTCAAAATCATCACAACATTCATCTGAGGTTACCACCCAATGTATAGGAATATCATACTTTTTCGCGAACTCGTGATCACGTGAATCGTGAGCAGGGACAGCCATTATTGCTCCAGTGCCATAGCTGCAATAAGCATCGATCAATATAAAAAAATGAATTAAAAGATGATAAATAAATATATAGAGAGAGAAAAACCTACCTCCCTAAAACATAATCTGCAACCCATATTGGGATAGCTTCCCCGTTAACTGGATTTGTAGCATAACAACCACTAAAAACTCCAGATTTTTCCTTCTGAAGCTCTGTTCGTTCAAGATCACTCTTTCTAGAAGCAACTTCTTTGTATTCTTCCACCTATTAAAAAGATGAATTTGATCCACTAAATATTTATAGTTTAAAATAGGCTTGTACATTAACAGAGCATGTCCGTGTTCATTCGTTTAACTTTAACTGCACAAAACGATCGGACACGAACAGTTAAACGAACAGGCTTTTATAGTTCGTGTCCGTTGTTTAAAAAAATAAACATGTTTCTTGTTCGTTTATGTTTCTTCGTTTACAGTAAAAACAAACGGTTCAAGAACGTAAATGAACGAACATAACTGAGTTAAAATTAGTTAAAAGTAATCAGAAGATCAATGTGTTGGGCCTAAAAAGTTATTAAAACTATACTAAGTTGTAATGGGCCAAATAACTTGAATGAATATATTCACGAACGAACTTACAATATTTTGTTGGGCTTCAGAGACCACAGATGAAAGCAAGGGATGCTCTGGTGCTAGCACTAAATAACTACATTGTGAAAACAAGTAATAAGAATATTTCCATTTAATCATTTATATTAAAAATTAAATAAAAGTGAAGAAATAACAAGAGCAAAGAGAATAAAGATAATACGTTACTCCAAATATGGTATCTGGCCTCGTCGTATAAACAGTAATTTTTTCACCGGTCTCTTGATTATCTCTACTCAAAACACGAAAATCAACTTCCGCCCCTTGTGATTTTCCTATCCAATTTCTTTGCATTTCTTTGATACTCTCGGGCCAATCAAGATCCTCCAAATCTTCTTGAAGACGGTCTGCATATGCAGTTATCTTGAGCATCCATTGCTTCATCGGCTGCTTGGTCATAAACAATCAACTGTAAAATTATAAAAGATCCAATAAAAAAGCATAAGAAAATATTAAAAAGGTAAACAATGACAAAATGGCAGATAACAAAACCGGTAGCATACCTTTCTTATAACTGGATGACCGCCACGCTCACTCACACCATCCACCACTTCTTCATTTGCCAACACGGTCCCAAGAGCAGGGCACCAGTTGACCGGTACCTCAGCCTGAATATTATATAAAATGTAAAGACATGATAATTATACTTCAATTTATTTTTTGACATAGTGGATAACGATCTTTGAATAATATCATTCCTGACCTGATATGCAAGTCCTCTCTTTAAAAGCTGCAGAAAGATCCATTGTGTCCATTTGTAATAATCTGGTTCTGTTGTAGAAATTTCACGATCCCAGTCAAACGAAAAGCCTAAAGATTTAAGCTGAAAAATAACATAATTAATAACGTGTTGAGAAAAAAACTTTATAACAAAAAAAAGATAAGTGAATTACCTGCACGCGGAAGCGGTCAATATTCTTTAGGGTTGTGATCTTCGGGTGAGTACCTGTCTGGACGACATCAAGCAACAAACTTTAAGAAATATTTTGAATATAAGAATAAGAAGATGAAGAATATGTTTGCTAAAAAGAATAACACACCTCAATGGCATATTGTTCAGCAGGCAACCCGAATGCGTCCCATCCCATTGGATGCAGAACATTAAAGCCTTGCATTCGTTTAAATCTAGCAAGAATGTCAGTGGCTGTGTATCCAAGAGGATGGCCCACATGTAAACCGGCTCCACTGCAAGATGAAATGTTTTTATAAATTTTCTTTAATTGTGGCTTAGTCCTATAAACAAATTATCTCTATTATAATCTAAGAATGAAGAGAGAATATTGGCTAAGTTTGGTTGATTGTCCAATGCAATTTTGATTATCATGTTTTCCCATTGTTTCGGTTGAAAATGGTTTGGTTATGTTGTTCCAGGCTCAATTATGAAATTTTGAAGATGATATATGTTGGTTCCAGGACAATTGTAGTATGAGTTTAAATGTTTGAATCTAGAAATAGAGGTGTAGACTATATTAAATACAAACACACAAAGTTTGGGTTGGTTTCGTTTAAACAATAACCGTGACCATAGTTGAACAAGATTCACTTAACAATAACCGATCGGTTTTGTCAGTTATGGGTAACTTCAGTTCATTTATTTTTTTCCGTTAGCGGCTTGGTTTTCCTCACCCCTAACTTTTGTACTAATTTATACATACATACATACATCTAAAGCTCATGAACCAAATACTCAAACCACTTAAAAGACTTTTGTAACAAAACTAACTAACTAACTAACAGAATTACCTACCTCGGATACGGAAACATATCTAGAACATAATATTTAGGTTTAGATGTATCAACTTCATCAGGTGTACGGAAGGTTCGATTCTCATCCCAGAATTTCTGCCAGCGGTTTTCAATTTGGTGAAACGGGTATGCCTTAACAGATTCCTTTGACTCTTGTTCTTCTTCTTCATCACTAATACTAATAATATTATTAGTACAATTATTACACGGTCGAACTGGAAAGTGGTTGCGTGGAAACGTGGAGGGGTGTTTGTGGTGGGAGAATCGGAGACTCCGGCGGTGGTGGAACGGCGGAGGAGCGAGTGGTTGAGGAAGAAGAAGCCATTGAAGTTGAAGCATGGTGAACTCAGAGGACTCTGTGTGTATGTGTTTGGGATGGATTGAGTTGATGTGGATAATAATAATAATAATAATAATAATAATAATAATAATAAATTATTATTGTTATTATTATTAGTAATGTTATTATTGCCGTTAAAAGAATTCGAGCTTGGGCCCAATTGCAATTGCATTTTTCAAACCCGACCCAGTTGTTGTTCAAATTGATTTGGCTCAAACCGTGTCGTTCATAACCCGATTCCCTTAAACCAATTTGGACCCGACCTGATATGAAAAAATACCAAAAAAAGAAAACCAGGTTTCCTCCAAACAGGTTTGCATTGACCAACACAGGCCGGTTTTTAACGCAAACCAATTTGGGATATAAATTGTTTTGTGCATATCTAGTTGAAAACCCATACCCGGCTGGTTCACATTGTACAAAACCAGTTTTTTTATTCGGGTGATAAACCGAACCGTTAGGTCAACAGATGATAAGAACTGACTTGTAAAAAACTGGTTCGGGTAATAAACCGGTTTAGAAGAAAATATGTTCGAACATGTCAAATCGATTAGGGTCAGATACAAACCAGTTTGAAAAAAAAATTGACTTTTGACTTTTTTTTTTATCAAATCGGGTTGGGTCCAAAAGCGGTATACCAATTGGTAGGTTGTGTTGGGTCCAACCCGGTTTTTTTTTTGTGAAGTGGGCTTGTTTATATACCAGGTTAGCGAGCATGTTTTTTGTGTAACTGGATGTTAAACCTAGAATGACGTTTTAACACTTTGGTTAATAACAACGGTTGTTTGCCTCAAGTTAAGCCTTCCTATTATTGAGATCTCGCTAGCCACTATAAAAATAAATATATCAGGTGAATTTATTTTGTTGCCTTTTTTCAACGACTCATTTCAACCCAACCTAATTTTAGTTTAAATTGTTTTTGACCCGAAGTAACTGATACTCATTTTAAGCGGTTTGGTCTTCCCCAAACTCTATTTCACTCTAACCCATTCGTTTTACCATGCTTAATCTCATACTGTTCAAATCATTAATATCAAACTCACTTTTCTAATTCACATATAGATAGATTATTACCACTACCACTACCCAAGTATTATGTACTAAAGTTAATATATGAGCATTTCTATCATCTGTAAAGTATTGGCTTGCCACTTGTTGGTGTTGAGGCAACTATAGCTAGTGATGATCTACATGTGACATCAGAAGATGCGATTAATTGGTTTGCTCTCAAATGGGCATGTACAGTTGGTCCAAACATTTTGAGGCCTAAAGAGAATAACAAATCGAGGGCCCTTTTCAAAAATGTTTGGTTTCTATTCTATGTTTCTATTTGACTATTCAAGAAATAATAGCTTCAAACTATTTTATATATAGGTGAATATTTTCATACAAATAAAGTTGTTACCATCTACCATTGAGCCCACGCAAGATTTGTAAACTTAAAATATAGAATCTATATGTAATTGTAATATTTTTAAAAGGGGCCTCAAATATTTGGGGGCCCATTGGCCCAAAGCCCTATCTTGGATTATTAATGATGTTAGGCCGACTCTGGCCGTCCGCATGCCAAGCATGCGCACACCAGGAAGGACAACAACATTCAGGTTGTGTGTGATCCCCTTAGCGTTACTACATTTAAAAAAAATAAAAACATAAGACATTTGATAGAAGAATGGGTAAAAAGTTGTGTGCCACGAGTGAAAAGGGTTCAACAATCAGTTTTCTTTTTTATAATAGCTAAAATAACTCATTTTGCCTATTTTTACCCCATATTGTAGGGTGGATCTCGAAAGGTATGAAAGTTCTACATACGACTTTCATCGAATATGGCTTTCCGTATAATTCTATATGTATCTATGAGATCGAGTATAGACTTTTGTTACTCACTTCACTTTAAATTGAGTATATGTTTCCCTCCTTTTGTTGCTACGATTGGTATCCATACGATTAAGTCATTGGGTTTCTGAAATAGTATAAAAAGAAGTGTTTCACGACCCCTCTAACACACATTTAACTAGGCTTATTTGTGGAAAAAAATGGAGTGTAACATTATGGATGGTCTTAACTAGTTTAGAAAGTCATTATCTAGGAATGCAAATACGTTGATTAACTAGTTTAAAGTTGGTCAAAAGCGTACAAGTTGATATTGGTTTATGTACAAGTTGAAGTTGAAACTAATGTTACGATACAATATGGTAATCAAGCACAAGAATAAAACTAAGAGGAGAGCAAACATCGATGATCTCATTCTATTCATAAGAGTAACGGTTCCAACCCTTTTACTATTATTTATCACGTAACAAAACCATATAAATAATTTCACAAGGAACTTGTATGTAATTAAACAAACAGGTAGACAAATCAAAACATAACAAGTTTTTGAAGCAAGACAAGTAAAGGTTATTTTAGTGTCGGATGATTTACAACCATTTCAAAAGCTCATACAACATCCCTTTACCTCTCTTATATATATATATATATATATATATATATATATATATATATATATATATATATATATATATGCAACTCAAAACCTCTACAATCCACCAATGCACTTATAACAACTAAAAAAACATAACATAACATAACATAACATAACATCTGCTTAATTTACAGCATCACCCTCCATCCAAACTTAGTTATGGTTTATCCTTCTCTTGGACATCAAGTAGGTTTGGTGATGAACCATTGCTCATTTTGCTAGGGACGGGCGTGCTCTTACGCGACTGTCTCTTGGTGGGGACCAGCACATTATCCTTGGCCCACTTTTTGTCACTAACTTCATCGTCTTCTGAGTCGGATTCCGCTTCCTTGAAAATAGGAGGGAGATACGCGTTTTCGAGGTATCCTTTTAGGTTTAGATTCGGCTCTCTTGCTCTTTCTAGTGTGTCTTTCATCATCGCTTCCTGCACATTTTCAAAACATATATATTAGTTTGCACGTCACATCATAAGAGCCATACGGGGCACGTGTGATGGGAAGAAAGAAAAAGGTCATACTTTCAGTCATTTCTTTTCCAGTCAACAAATCATACATGCGCTAGCTATGATTTGTCCCTCATATGAACCGACCCGTATGACCTCTTTTTCACCCTACCATAGAGCCCATATGACTATCAAACTGATCCGTTTGACCATTGTTCGCCCTATCATAGAACGAGTTTGCACGAAACCGGAATAACCGTGTAACCGAATCAAAATAACCAAACCCAATAAAAACTGATGTGGTGGTTTTACCTTTTTATTTAAAACTGTTATTCGATTCGGTTTTGATTTTTTGTCAACTAAACCGAACAAAAAAAAACAATCTAAGTAATTTACAAGAAATTAGTAAATCGTGTAACACAGAAATTTTAGGTCCAAATGTGTAATAACCAATTAATCATTAATCAACAAAAATTTCAAGCCCAAGTTTATTATTTTGGGACATTTAGCTTGCGGTCCGAAATTTTCAAGCCCAATTGATAAACCACATATAACCATTGTTTGGATAGCATATCAATGGTGTTTGTATAGTGGTAGTCTCGTATAACCATTGTTATGAAGAGTAGAAGAGTCACTTTGTAGGTAAAGAAAAACGGGTACCTGTAACGGGTATTTGGTAAAAGCAGGCTCAAAGCGACCCTTACAGTACATATGGAAACCGATAGTCAAAACCGGAAGTGCAAGAAGAAATGGAGTTGAAGAAGCAGCAGCTTTTGTGCCCAATAATCCCATTAAAAGTAACTGTGATATTACAAGTGCCCCGACTATACGTCCATGAACATCGAGCCAAAATGCCGCGCTGCTTTCGTATTCTTGATTGTAAACGTTTATAATCTGCATTCAACAAACAAGTAATACACAAGAACTGTCATTTCTACATCAAACTGCTTTAAAAGTAATACACAAAAACATTTTGAAGTCGAAAGATTGCACTGGTCAAAAAGGTTTTACTTTTACCTGATGACGATAAACAACGTACGCCAGTGCGAAGAACACCAGAATAAAAGGGGTCAAAAGTGGGGTCACCACAGCATATATAAGCCCAATCAAAAAATATAACTGTATTTGCGGTTCGCCCGTATTAAAACCAATGCTTCCTGGATCCATAGCTTCTTCTCTGTCTTTCTCAGTTTTAACCAAGAAAAAATTCTTCAAATGATAAATTATTAACGGTTTTAACCTCAAAATCTCTCCGGCCGTACCACTCCAACCATCAACCATAATATATGTTATAAAAAAAAGTTGCTTTCATTGGTATAGCCACTCCAATTATCGCGGGAAGACTGACATAAAAAAAACAAAAATTAATGCATAATCAAGATAAGAATATGATGTTAATTAAAGGCCATGTATTGTTGATTAAAAATAAAAAAAACATACTCGCTTACGGATTTCTTCAGAAATGTATGTAGTTGTTCCAACACGGTCCCGGTAACCACACTTGCTAAAAACACATTGAAGAAGTTAAAAAGATAATATCTTGATGCGGATCTTCGTTCTAGTTTTGAAATGCTCAACAATCCCACAAATTTTGACATTGTCATTAATATTGTTGGTAGAAGGATTAGAAAGATCTTTAACGCAATCCCGGGCAGAAAACCTTGGATAAATGCTTTGATAGGTTTTCTGCATAATGTTGTTATCAATCAACAGTAAGTCTAAGAAATAAACATAACAAAACATAACATTTACCATTGTTTGAGGTGGTAACGTGTCTAAAGCTTTGGCTCAAAACGGGTTATTTTTGAACTGGTCAAAACACAGGTAGGTTGAATCGACTGAAACATTTTTTGCCCAATTTCTAAATTCTCTTATGCATTAACTATGTCTACAAAGAATGTTGTAACAAAAATAATCTTTTTTTTAATAAATCAGTTTAGAAAAGGTTATATGCATTATAAATATACTTTAGACGACTTTAAACTTGTTTCCTTTTACGCTAATTTCTTGTTTGGCTCTATGGATGCAAACGGAGCCGATCCGGCTTGCCTCGTTTATCTTACCGAGTTGAAATGTTGATCCCGGACTCGGCTCGTAAAAAGCTTAAGCTAGCTCGTTAATTTTTAAAAGAAATTGAATTTATACTCACATTGACATATACATATATAATGCATAAGTATAACCTACAAAACTTATAATTTATATATATATATATATATATATATTGTAATCCAGGTTATACTTATAGATAATAAATTAAAAATATAAAAATTCAGTCTTCAAATTAGACGAGCCAACAACCCAGCTAAACGAGCCGAACTTACCAAACCTTAAATAATAAAATAAAAATAAATAAATAATAAATAGAACTCACACTTCAATTATAGGCTTAAGAAAAGATGCCTGTTTCTCCAAACCTTCAATGTTTGCAAGTGATTGCACAAACGCAACGGGAATTATGAAAAAGAAGGTCAGAAAGAAAAAGGCAACCGACATTAAAAGCCTTCTAACAGTCAATGAAACGTAAGGTATCGCCAAATTTTTCCAGTAAACGTCTCGCGGTTCCGCGGCCCACTCAGTCAACCACAGGGTCGGGTTTCTAGCCTGCTGTGTTTGTGCACAAACCGCAGCTCCCCAACAAGTTTTAAACGATACAAATGCAGCAGGCATTGTCGCTTTCGGGCTGTTTTTAACATTCTCTTTTTCTTCAGCAATCTGTATTACAAATTGGCCAAAAAATGTTTCAGTTTTTATAAAGAATCCGACTTTAATCAAAGTTCAAAAAGATGATGTTATTAATTACTTCATTTGAGAGTTTCTCAATTTCGGTTATGTGATATTGAATAGCATCCACTTTCTCTCCCCAAAGTCCAAGAAAACCGGTCTGCAAAAGAAAATTCAACAAATAAATAAAAAAACTATATAAACTAATATATGTATATAGGATCTAAAAGTATACCTTCATAACGGGTCGTTTTGATTGATTTCTTTCATACTTATTCTGGTAATAAACAAGCCAGTTTTGCTTACTTTTCTTCTCTTCAACCAGTTTTGCAAGCTTGTTTGCATTTAGCACAACCTACAAATTATTGATATGAAAATAGATAAAATGACGGTGCAAATTATTACATGCATGTTAGTGATCAAATAGTATCAACAGATCTTGATAGTTGACCAAATAGTCAATACACCGTTGCATTTACTTTTCTTTTTTTCTTTTTTTTTCGTACCTGATGAGTTAGATAGTGATCGGGATGATTGACCAGAAAGAAATGCTCCACAGCCTCACTGACGGATTCATCAGCATCTGGTGGCACATTCTTCACAAGAACCTGTAAAACATAACAATAATAATAATAATATTAAAGTAATAATAATATTGTCTGTATATATGGTCTTGATGAGTTGATTAACCTCACTGAAAATTGATCAGGGCGGCGTTTTTCTGATTGAAGAAAATGTAAGCGCATCTTTGTAACCGTCTCGTATTCCTTCTTCAAAGCAAAACAGGTCCAAAATGTGACAGCATATGCCATTACCACATGTGCATAAAACCTGCAATCATACAATCATGAATTCAAATATAAAATAAATAAATAGTAAAAGAAGGCAAAACACTATGACGTGTGCATGTGTTAGTTAACATGCCTGTGAGAGCTTTGCGGAATGTTTGATATAGAAAGCTTATCGATTTTACTGTAAGTTGCATTTGAGCGCTCGAGCCAGTCGTTTGTCCAGTTAACGGGCACCAAAATGGCCCACGTGAGGAAGAGTATGGGTATAAATATTTTTAACCTGCATACATCAGAAATAGAATATTGAATAATATGATACGATAGATAACAAGATAATCTTTCATTTAGCACGCAATCGCCTTACACATGCCTTAAATCACTCGAAAATGAGATTCGGGTTGTCCTTTATTCAAGTTCATCAAATTGGTTAAAATAGGTCAAACATCACTCAAAGCGTATGCATATACTTATAACATTCTTAGTCATGTTAGATGGTTAGTTGTTGATGGTTAAACACTAACATCATGAGTGATGAGTAATGACTTTTGAGATGCTTGTGGTAGTTGGTTGATTATGATTCAATATACAACCTCATGTAAATTGGTTAACCATAGACCTTAAAACACAATCGTGAACCAAACGCGCCCCCCTTAAAGATTTTTATAAGAACATCACCACCAAAAAATCTAAAACTTGCTAGCATTACGCTTCATCAAGCTTCTAAACTTAAAAAAACATAAAACATATCACAATACCTGAAAAACTTTATAATTAATAAATAAACATGAGCAGAGTAGCATACCCTAGCAAGTAAATCCTCAAGTAAACCGCGGAATCCAACCCCGCATGATCAATAAGCTCCGGTTCCGGCATCTTTAACGCATCCGGCATCCAATTAAGAAACCTCAGATACGACCGATAATCCAAATTCACAAACTTGCCTGCAAATGCACCAGATGTTGCAGGGCTTGTCCTTAAACCCTTAAGATACCATTTTGGGAAATAAACTCTATCATTAAAAGGCTGCAGCCTCAAAATAGCAAAAGCTATCAAGAAAATCAAAGCTGTGATAATATTAAGAGCTGCTGCAACCCCAATATCCCCTAAAGTCGCCATCTTTCTTCAGATCTCCTGTTCAAGAACACCATAAATCATCAATTATTCATAATTGCATATCTTTATCAACAAATACAAATCTTGTTAATATGAAAAGGGCTTGAATCTTTGCTGGAAATCAAAGAGGCCAGCAAAAAAATAATATAAAAATCCCAACTTTATGCTTCGAGATTTGAAAAGAAAGCTTCAATTCTTGAAAAATATTAAAGAATTCAAGAAACACATAAAATAAACTCAAGGGGTCTCTTGTTATAGACTGATTCAACCAAATTTCAACAAAAAGATTATTATTTTTTTTAAAATAAAACTAAATCCCATATCAAGAATAAATGAAAAAATAAATAATTACCTTTTTAAGAAGTGTACCCAGATGAAAACAAACCCTAAATTGCTTCAGAGTTGAACTAAAGGTAGAAAGAGCATGCCTGATATTTTTGAGCAGAGAATATGCATAAACACATGATTAATATGAAAATGAAATAACTAAAAAATTGATTGATTATTTGTGACAGTTCAATATCATGAGTAAAGTAAAGATATTTGGATGAACTGAAAGAGACGAAAAGGAAGAAATAGACGGTAGATGAAGAAGGTGTACTGTATTGTATTGTATGAATGAATTATGATGCTTACGTTTTATTTATTAATTATTATAATCTTTTACAGAAATAAATGCAGAAGGATTATAACGTTATATCGGTGTATTTAACACCCTTGTTGTTTGGGATAGTTTTATTTAACACCCTTATAAAATTATGTGTATTACAATGTTTGTGCTCAAGCTTCTTTAACGCTTACTCATAGTGCGCGTTAAACCAACAAGCGTGCGCTATAGCCATGTCATTACCGAAAACCAAAATGAGCTTGTGAAATGATGTACATATAAATATACATCTTTTCAGCATCAAATAATCTCTAAAAACTGCAATTTCTATCCAATAACATAGCATAAAAGACTACTTATCATAATAAAACATAATTTCAGGTGAAGCCAAGCCTCAAACGAAGAAACAAGCAAAAAGACGAAGAAAACACAAGAAAAACAAAGAAACACGCCCCCATGCCTCAAGAAACACGCCCCCATGCTTCTGACACAAGAAAAGACAAAATCTGGAAGCAAAAGCACGGGGCCGTGGACGAGAACACAGAAAAGACAAAGAAGAATTGAGCACATGTCACTAAAAATCACGGGGCCGTGCCTACCAACTACGGGGCTGTGGCCACGTCACAGAAAAGACAAAACAAATCTGGCACATGTCATAAAAATGCACGGGGCCGTGCTCATCAAGCACAAGGCCGTGCTTCTCACTCCAGATTGCCTATAAATAGTGGCTCTTGTGCCATTTGAAGAGTGTGCCTTGAAAAGAATTCTCTCCGGTTTTCACTTATAAAAACACACACTAACACTCACTTTGAAGATCTAGTGAAGAGTTTGAAGGTTTGGAGGTCATCAACACTAATCATCATCATCAACCATCATTACCATCATTAAGAAGAAGGATTCATCTACATTTGGTTAGATTGTTCCAAGTTTAATCATGTATTTGTTATTATCAATCATCTTAATGTTTATCACTATGCTCATTATGAGCTAAACTCCTTTTACCATCTAAAATCATGAAGAAGCTTTGTTTTACTTGATAATTAACCAAGACATGTGATGTAGTCTAGTAAAGTACATGGTTATATTACAATTATCTTTTGATGAAAAATGTTTCACCATCTTAAATCACTAAATCAAAGTTGGTGGTTGTCAATATCTTTGGCAATCGTTTATGATCGATTCATGTTCTTGAAAGATAGAAATACTTTGATACATTACCGAAACATGGATCCTTATATTGTACTTAGAAATGATGAGATATAAGTTATGGTGTATTTTTCTAAACCTTGGTAATCCGAAAATGGCTTTGCTTAGGATATCAAATTAGTTAAAGAAACCATATGTTAACGGAATGTGTAATTATAACCTACATAAATCAACCAAGGGGAGGTTGTGTGATGAACTACAACCACCCGAAGTTGTTAGAATTGGTATTTGAGAAATCGAAGTCAATCCTAATCTTTCTACTTTACGAAACTACTTGTCAACTCAAATCGACATCATTGAGATGGTATGACATTAGGAAATGGTGGACTTTAAAATGCGCATACCATCTCTTTAGTGCCGAAGATGCTCACTTAAGGCTTAAGGAGCTATATATCATATATTGCTACGGCAAGTTTATCACATGTCTACATATTAATTATCAATGCTAAAATGGAGTGGATTCTTGATCTTAGATGGTAACCTTCGCATAATTGAACAACTCGTTTAGAATCTCTTTTCTCGGTCACCTATATATTATATATATAAGTATTTATATTTTATAAAAAGTTAAAAAAATCAACCCCAAAATGATTAAAACCTCCGATTGAAGTAAAACAACGATTTATTATTAGAAACCTTTGTGTCCACGGATCGATACTTGGTTCTTACCAATACTATTCTACATATACAATAGGTACACTTGCCTATTTTGTGTGTGTTTAGTCTTTGTAGAAATCACTTTTATAAATTTAAAACACGATCTTGTGCAAAAGCAAATCATCCAACCTTTCATATTTTAAGACGCACGCGCAAGCACATCATGAAAGCTCGGCGTTAAACCCACCGGTACCATCTCATTAACGCCTGAATCCATATTAATGAGATTGGGTCCACCCCAAACCAGCCAAACCACACGTTTTTTAAAGTTTTTTTTTGTTTTATTATTTTTTTAGTTAAACCACAACAAGCGTGTTAAAGGCATAATTTATTTTTTAGTTAAACCTGGATAGTCTAAGGAGGATAGTACGGTTATGTTTAGTGGAGGGGCTACAAAATGAAGCGATTTGTGTCATGTGGTGTCCAGTCAGCAATGAGTGGGTTTTTATTTTAGGGGTGTAATGATGTTGTATCCCTATGTATATATATGTGTATATATTATGTAAGGCCCCGTTACCGGTAGCCCTACTTTCGTGTTGGATTTACTCATAAACGCAGTTCTAAATAACAGAGTTAATTAAAACATTCGCGGAACATTAAAAACATTCAAACCATTACATTCTCTAACCATAATTCTTGTCTTATCGAGCATTCATAGTTATTTAAAAACAGAACATAGTCTTTTAAAATAAAACATCATAGCAAAATCTTCAGATGCCAGCTTCGTCCAACTCTGCCATGTGTCCTCCTCAAGCTACCTGCCTCATTCTACTCACCTGCGTGCATACTAAAAGTCAGCTACGCTGAGTGAGTTCTAGTTAATCACATACTCATACAATACCTTCTTACATTTCATACTTAACCTCTTAGCTTTCTTTCATACACACATAAGTGCATACACTTTCATTATTACCTTCATACTTTCTTTACATACATAATCATACGTTTTAAAGAGCCTTTCGCCCTATAACCTCACAGATATTATAAGGGTCTGGTCCCTGACATCACAGATATTATAATGGTCTGGTCCCTGACATCACAGTTATTATAAAGGTCTGGTCCCTAACATCACAGATATTATAAGGGTCTGGTTCCTAACATCACAGATATTATTAGGGTCTGGTCCCTCTTCGTTACCATACAACCATGCCTTTCCTTCGTTTGTTAACCTTATCGCATTCATACATAAGCAAATACATTATACTTACCTTATACGTAACACTACAACCTGACAGTACATGCAATATCCGAAGATCATTCACGTACTAACAAGCAATCATTCATACATTTCACATCATTCATATAAGGCATACACTTATCGCTTAGGATAAGTGTATTAACAAACATATAGAGTATGCACACAGCCCCGAAAACATAACACAGAAGTGAGGCTAGAAACTCACCTGAATCCTGTTACGCTCTCCGTTAATCGTTATTCCCTTCTTGAGCTGTGCACGGCTAACTGTATAATATTTACATGTATCAATTAACTACTACTACTCATGATGTATTTCTATCTCTTATATAACCCACAACAAACGGGGGTCCGGGGGCAGCGCCCCTGCAGCGGGGTCTAGGGGCGGCAGCCCCTAGCAGGGTCCAAGGGGCAGAGCCCCTGGCTGGGGTCGAGCTGTCTTAACACATTTTTCATTACGTTTTTAATTTATTTTCTCATTTGCTAACTCCAACGAACTTATCATTAAGCGAACTTAACAATAAGCGAACTTAAGCATAGGCGAAATTAGTGTTCGGCGAAGTTAACCCTAGGCGAACCTGTCACCAGGCGAAGTTATCAGTTAGGCGAACTTGTCACCAGGCGAAGTTATCAGTTAGGCGAACTTGGCCTTAGGCGAAGTTACCAGTTAGGCGAACTTGGCCTTAGGCGAAGTTACCAGTTAGGCGAACTTGCTTGCAAGCGAAGTTAAGCTTGCAGGCGAAGTTGAGCTTGCAGGCGAAGTTAAGCTTTGCAGGCGAAGTTATTCAGTTCAACTACGGGTTTGGTTTTTATCAAGCATTTTGGCGATTTTTATACCCTTGTTATGGTTCGACATCACCCACTAACGTTCCCTAACCGTTTTCGTTTGTATATATATCCCGTATATACTATAAAGCTTGGACCTTTAAGCTTAAGGACGTTCAATACAAGATCTACGGTTGATCTTAAACGAACCGTACATGTTTATGGGTTTATTAGGTTCGTCCTAGCATCAAGTTCGCTACTTTACGCTTCGTTTAGATCCGATCTATTATCGTTTCAAGTTTCAAGGCTAAACGTTCAATAAAACGTAAACTTTAAAGGTCAAGAACATACCTTTTGTGCTCGTTCGATCTTGGTTAGCTTGTTTGGGAACTCTAGATCTCGTGTAATAAAGATCTAATACCAACTAACGTTTAATCTCTCTCGGATCTTGCTCGTTTCTCTCTCTCGGCCGCCGGTCGTATGTGGTGGTGTATGTGTGTGTGTTTTGAATGTATAGAGAATAAGATGGAAATGAATGATGGTTTAGGGTTTAAGGGTGCTTTAAGGAGGTATTTATACCCCTTAAGGCTCATGGACCTAAGGCCCATTACCCTTAATCCATCTTAATTAAATCCAAGTCCATGATCTTTTCCATATTAGACGTTAGTTAATATTATTAAACGCACGACAATTTAACGCAACTTTCTTTATTTATTAGAGTATTTAGGATGTTACATATTACACACACAACCTATTATAATAATATTATAGCAACAACAAGATGCGACAAAAACAAGTCCCCCCCCCCCAATCGCCCGAATATCGCCTGGGGGGGGCGGTGTTCCAACTTTTGTCGCCCCTTTTCGTCCCCATTTATCGCTCACTACACCTAGTCACTTCATTGTAAATCGTTTGGATGTTTCTATGAAAAGTATTTGGTGAAGCCGACACCTCCGGCTGCTTCTTTCAGAAGAATTCAAATAAAATATTGACTTTATAACCTTATATATATATTTCAAGTTTCAGATGTTGATGTATGTTTAGGTAGATATATCTTTATGATCTTGTGTGAGTTGATATGTGATCGGACTATAAAAATTATCATAAGAATATGAAGATGATGATGGGGGTGAAAAAACAAAGACGTATAGTAAGTTTGAATAGATATATTACATTTTGTTTTGATGTAAGCATTACTAATTCTAAGATCTAAGTAGTTAGGTCTTGTATGCATGATCATGATGAGATTTTAGTTATCGGGAGTATTTCTCATGCTTAATTATGTATTGTATAGATATAGTGATAGAAATATCTGAGTATTTAGTTTTGATATCATTGAATATTTGTTCATCAACGTACATCACTGATTGAATTAGAAAAGAAAAATGAGAGAAAGAATTAAGTTTGTAAAAATGACATGTCTAGATTACTATACCATTTTCACTAAGAGGCTGTTTGTGTCACACCCAAACCAAAGGCGACAGAACATGTCGAGGTGTAACGATCATAAGCACATGACACTATTAAAGCGACAATATTTAATTAACTCATTTCATTTCACATAATCGAAAATATCACATAACAATATTCATAACAAGTCATAACAAAATATAACAAAATATAGCAAATCAAATATTGTTCATTTTTGCTAATATCCTAATGGTATTTGTGACGTTTTCTTCAAGCATCTGAAATCAACCAAGATGTAAACCTGTAACATTTCATAAAATAAAGTTTGTCAACACAAAGGTTGGTGAGCAATTCATAGATTTTGAACAATATGTATATAATAAGAAAAGCCACAATCTTGTATACAAAACAACAAATAAATAGCAATAATTTGGATAATATGAGGTCGCTAATAAGAATACATTAGCGGCACCGTCTATAAGAGAATACCAAATAGATTCGGATTTCGTGAGGTCGTTAATAAGAATACATTAACGGCACCGTGTGTAACACCCCGCAACCGCAGCGGAAACGTAAACGGGGTGCGACAGACTCGTCTGATATCAACCACATTGTTTATAAAGAAAACTGAATATATTAATATACTTCAAATTACATTATTTGTATTTCATTACCGTCTAGGTGATACACACATCATACAATACGATACACAATTCTAATTGTTATAATGTATCCTAACATCCTGCACGCAAATCTTACACACATCAAGCACTTAGCACGTAAGCAACCACTTCATCTTAGTTGTACCTGAAAAGCATGTGAGAAAACGGGTCAACTACGAATAGTTGGTGAGTTTCACAATTTGAGTAAACCATGATAAATCCATATCAAAATATAATATTATCTGGGGACACTGTTAACCCAGTACCGTACTCATTCCGGGGACAATGTTAACCCAGAATTACGATGTAATTATGTTGAGCCCACAAGTGAAACCTCTGACTATCACACACAACCCCCGTGGCATATCCCCCGCCCACGGGCCCGTGGCATATCCCCCGCCCACGGAACTGCCCCAAACCGCTATGTCTAACATTACATAGCAAAATAAATAACAACAAAATAGACATGTGCAACTGGCTGGGAAACATCAGCAAATCCATGCCGGACCAGTTGGGTTTATCAAACCAATAGTACTATCCACACTCTACCGGCTTTCTGTTAATCACTCGTGTTCCGGGGCCTTAGAATGTTAGCAACTCAGACAATTACCATCTTAGTACATTTCCGTACGATTCCCGTACAATAAAATATATATAAATCCACGCAAGTCCATGCGTTCAGTATGTATTTAAACATTTCAGTAAAAACACGCTTCCGCCCCGAGAAAATATTCGAAATCAGTTCAGAAAAGGGGCTCGTGAAACTCACCTTAGCACATGCAAGCAGGTAACAACAATCATTATCAGTTAACACGTCCAATCTGTAATATGATCCCTACGATCGTTACTATACACTCATTATTAATATAACTTTAACCAAGTTAGCCGGTACATCTGGGGACACTGTTAACCCAGCACTGTACCCGTTCTGGGGGCAAGGTTAACCCAGAAACACTTCTCCGGACTCAGATTGTGATGTCGTTTAGAGTTCAACAGTCAAATTTTCTAATAGCTTGTTTTCCCCGTTTTGCGTGCCTAGCACGGTTACCCGTTTTTATATTTCAAAAATGAGTTTGGTCACACACGACCCGAAAATAGTCGTTGACTGATAGTTTAAGTAAAGTTGTGAAATTTGAGCTCGGTTTAGACGCCCAGTTTGGCCGCGGGACCCGTTTCCGTCTTTAGCGTACCGGAAACTGTTAAAATAGGTTAAAATTACTCAAATCATCCGAATTATTTTCGGATGATTTATTTTTACTTGTTTAACTCATTTATATGAAAATAGTTCATTTTTAGGGTTTTTATACACCAGTCAGCTCGCTTAAGCGAACTTCACCGGTTTACGCGTTTTAACTTTAAAAGTTTGATAATTAGCACAAATAATTATCCGTTTACTCTCGGATCTTGAAATTTTGCACAAATCACTTTTTAACAGTGGGGAATTTAATAAAAATATTTCCAGAATTAATCCTTATATTTAAAATTTATTTATCTATTTTTAAACACCATTTAAACACTAAATATGTCGTAAATACCAAACGATCTTAGAAAAATCCCAAATTTTTCCTGGATGTCCCCTGCAATCCACATAGTCCCCTGTAATTTTTCCAGAACCAAAATCTTCTTTTACATGCCATTTTTACTAAAACAGAGCTAGAACACCCTAGAACTCGTTTAACCGAAAAGCCTACTTAGACTTCTCCAAATGACCTAAAATTTTGTGTGTGACTTATAAATGATATAAAAAGCTTATCTGCAATTTTCCAGAATTTTTCATGATATTTAACTATTTTTCACCATTTTTGGCCAAAACCGAGCATTAAATTCACCAAATATTCATCCTTTATCCAAAAATTACCAAAAATTCACAAAACTCATATTTTCAATTTTTTAACACCTCTGTAAAATTTCATGACCTAACTTTAAAGCATCAACAATCTGTCCAAATTTCCCAAAACCGAACATAACCGAATATACCTTTCGTTTTCCGCCACTACAAGCTACAAACTCGTCTTTCCGCCTTATCTACCACTAAATACAGAACCTACATCCAACATACCACAATACCAAGCAAGTTACACTCACGATCAAGCCTCTTACACTATAGTTTCGGTTATGATTCAAAAACAAAGATTTAAACCGTAAAAATTCGTTTTTGATTCGTTTAACTCCTTTCTTGGACCAAGATCCCTTGTATAACCCGTATACATCACTTGATCATGCAAGAATCGGTTTTCATCTTTGAAACCTCATTTTCTTGCAAACAAATTCAAGAAACGAAGATAGAAACGTGATTAACTCGATTCTTTACCTTGTTTTCTTGCTCCAAAAGCTCGGGTTTTTGATCATGAAGTTGAGAGGTTTGAAGGATTGTTGGATTGTTGGATGAAAAAAAGAAATGAAGGCTAGGGGAGAGCCCTTAGGGCCGATCGGATTCAAGGGGGGTGGGGTGGGACCCACCTCTCCATTCTAGACCACATGTTTGGATTCCCGTAATCCGGATAATGTTTTGGATAATCTGGTTCAGTTCGTTTTTTGGTTAAATGTCTAATTCGGCTTAAAACGAGGCTAAAACGGTCGTTTTTCGGCTAAAAATGAAATTTATATAAAACCGATTTAAAAACTTTAAAAACTTAAACCCTGACATTTATTAACTTAAAACATATTATTAATTATTGCGCATCTTTTTCGGCTTGATCGATCGTCTCTTGCTCGGTTTGGTATTAAAGGTTTCGTTTAACGTACCGACGTACATTAAATCGAAACTCTTTTTCTGTGCCATACTTTACTTATCCCGAAGCATTAATGCTTCGTAAAATCACTACATATCATATATCTCTTCTATAATTGAACCCTAGATTCGTTCGGGTTTCAATAACTATCGATCGATTGATCGCATATTCAATACGATGAATTATATATTCACGTACAATCCATACAGTGAACCCTGTATTCTCGTATAATTACTATGGTAATTCATGTATCCGACATTAAATATGACGTAACTATTATCTACCGGTTAGGGTATACCGGGTTTCGTCGGAATCGTTACACCGTGCTATAAGAGAATACCAGATAGTTCACGGATTTATGAATCAACCCTCCAAAAGCGATAAACACATAAGCATATAATCATGTAAGCATAGAACACCAAATCGAGCATTTATTTAACTACAGTATACAATAACGTTTGTGGTTTAAGACTCAAGTATAAAGCATTTAATTTGAATAAGTACGAAATGTCACCACCAAAATAAAAGATAGAAAACGGGGGATGAATGTACTCACGTTCAAGTAAAAACTTGAAAGATTGATTATTTGGAGATTTGCCGGAATGACAAGTTTAACTTATGAAGCCTAAATAAAAGGAAATCTTGGATTTAGAAAGGTTGTCTTGAAGATCTTTAAATAAAATAATTATTGCAAAAAGTAAAAAAAAAAAAGTTCAAGGTTTAAAATGTAACTACTTAAGAATTTATAATAATAACCCTTTAAAAATGTAAGTTTGCTCGAAACCGGATTAAAGTATCTAACCTTAATATTTACTTAACCAATGTTAGGTAATAAGGTGGGAAAAATGCTAAAATGCAAGTTCCATTGGGCTAAAGATACTAAAATGGGTCTTTAACGAGTGCTCGGGTTGTTGGTTCGGGTCTTGACGAATGGTCAACCCAAAGTCAACTTTCCAAAATATTAATTGTTATGAGCTAACTCACAAAAACTTTATAAGACTTAACCAAGTTTGTAGATCTATTGTTTTAGAACTAACAACGTTCGTTAAGCGAGTGTTCGGTTTTGTCGTTTCAAACTTTGTTATGAGATCAAGTTGGATCCAACATTTCCAAGTACTTAAAAAAATAATTAAAATCAGTTTGTAAACTATTTTTAAAGAAATATACTAGTCTCGATAGCTAAAAAAACACACTTGTGTGTCTTAAGCGAGTAAAAATTGGATCGGTTCGGTTTCCATCTCACAACAAGTTCATAGATGGATTCCACATACCCATATATCATAGATCTTGTATAATAATGTATAAATGAAAATATTTAAGTTATACAACTAAAAAGTCAACAACAAGTCTTTTTAACAAAAGTTCGGTTTGGTTCGGTTTCCATCTCACAATGAGTTCATCGATGGTCTCCACATACCCAAGACTTGTAAATGTGACTAACAAACTAAAAAGAGCAGAAGTTAAGCATTGTTAGTAAGCAATAATAAAGTTAGTTAAGTATATATATCAAGAACACGAAGTTCTCCATGAAGCCTTGCTTTACGAGGTCCGAAACCTCACCGACCGGAGCCGTAGAAGTAACTACCAAAGGTAACAAGGGGTATTATATTATATATATGTTGTTCCACCATTAACAAGTATTAATAAGGTTAGATAAACAAATAAAAATGAAAGATTTAACTCAGTTTGACTTTTAGAAATCAAACACTCAAGAACAACTATGAACAACCTTTGAATCTTTGATGTTTTGAGAGAGAAATTGAAGTTGTAGCAGGTGTAAATGAGGGGGAAAGAGTGTGTATATATAGGGGAAAGAGTTGGGTCAAATATGGGTGTTTATATCAAGAGTTTGCATGAGAAAAGGGTTAAAAACTAACACAAAATAACAAAAACATGTGCAGCTGCAGACCCTGCCTTCGCGCTACGTGACCGGCATAGGGGTCCCCCGTCACGCGGTACGACGGGGTGGATTTCCTGATTTTTCAATACTTTCAAAAATGGCATTTTTGGCCCCCGAAGTTCGTTTTAAGTGATTTTTAAGCGTTTTAAAGACCGAAATGAATGCTTTCAAGATCCAACAAGTGTAAAACAATATTGTAACATAAAATCCATCATTTTTATTATTTCCAAAGTTTTCGTTTTACAAAACGGGTCAGTTTACATAATAAAGGTTTACAAAACGGGTCGGTTTACATAATAATGGTTTACAAAACGAATACTATTCGGACTCGAAATTGACGAATGTCACAGTTTGTTTGGTACTTAACGGGACCATTCAGATAATCAGATGTGCACATTTGATTCTAATAGATATAAGAGCGTTTGGCTCATTTAAAAAATGTCCTTGATCAATGGATATTTGAATCTCTAATTCAGTTAGTGGGTTTTGTTGTTGAAAGGGAAATAGGCTCGTTCAGATCTGAATGCCCCTAACAACCCTAAGTCTGTTTTAGTCATAAATCTATAGCATAAATAACGCTTAACAACGTTGACCATATGTTGCCAACGTAAATGAGTTTATTCTACTTGTACTTCAAGTTTTATGTAATAATGACTCAAGCTTATGTGAAATTGAAAGAAAAAAAAGGTAGAGTGAAGTAAATAACGATATAACTAAGCATTGATATGGATCATATTGGTTAGACTACAAGCTAGCTTTGAAAGAGGACTGAGCTCTCCTCTATGATTAAAAGTCATTTACAATGTTCGTAAAAATGTAACATAAACCAACTAAAATTAACGGGAAATGCTGAAAACTATTTGGATGAAAGTTAAATAAAACGAGTTGGAATAACAAAAATTAATGTATGTTTTTTTCCTACTGTTGTTCATGAATGGGTTATTTTGTAAAACCTAAATCAATCATAATATGAAATTCGACATATGCAAGGTAATTAAGGGGGTGTTTGGGATTCCTTATTTTCATTAACTTATAACTTATAGACTTTTTGAAAAGTTAATAAGGTGTATAAGGTGTTTGGCAAACCATAAGGCCTTATGAATTTTAACTTATGGTGAAGGCAAAATAAAAGGGTTTTGAAAAATTAGAAATATGTAATTTATTAACTTAATGGGTTGGATTTATCTATTACACCCCTCTAACATTCAAAAATCATTACACTCATTTTTAAAATGAGTGCCCATTTTGGTCATTTTAGTTTTCCCTAACACATAAGCTAATCCAAACATCTTTTTAAAAACTACTTTTCAAAAATTCATAAATTTATAAGTTCTTTTAACAAAAAGTCCTTTTTCACTTAAATAAGCAATCCCAAACACACCCTAATTAGTTTGATTAAAACGGATAGTATCTTTTTATGAAAATTTGGTCAAAACGTGCTATTGTGTTGAGTATGAAAGAATTAGTAAGCAACTTACTTAACTTTATCTAATATCGTCCAAACATGATTGATGCTATTCAAGAAAAAATGACTTATTGTAGTAGTTTTAAATTTTAATGATATGCTACAAGAATAAAACAGACTTTGCTAAAGTGATGATAGTTGAAGGCCAAAAGTAAACATGTTCTTCCTCATCAATTGGATACTAAAATAGCAAAATACAAGAAAGGTTGATATACTAACTTTATTGTAACTGTAAGCCTTAAATTGCAAATACAGCAGAAATAATTTTAGTTAATACAAAGGTTTATGACATTTAACGTTTTTATCTCAACGGCTACACCATACTGTTAACCGACTACAATCTCCCACTCTCCTAAAATGTCGCGCGTGGATAGCACGTCACTTAGGATATTCACATGTCTTGTATTTATCGAGTAAGACGAGTGGCAAAATATCATTGGTAACGTTTTAATAAAATAAAAATAAAAATAAAAATGAAATTTGAGGAGGTGCGCTCGCTTTAAATACGTGTCTCGGTGCCACTTGTAGTCATAACTTGCAGTGTAAGTGTAAACACTTTATTTCTCCACACCTCATTTTTAATTAATATCATTAGTTAATTGAACAATTTTATGCATGTTTAAAACTTTCAACAATTTACAACTTTTTTATGTTCATGGTTCAATATCACTAGTTTAGCAGGCAAATTGTTCTTTATGCACGATTATATACATTTACATGACTTTTGGTTGGTTTTAGAGTATTTATAATTTGTGTGTCCTATCTTTATCAGTATATCTTTCAAATTTTATTTCAGAACCAATATAATGATGATACGTGTCATGTCTGTAACTTCTTTTTCCTATATATATATGTATGTATATTAATATTTTATGTTTTGTAAAATTCACAACGTATAATTTTGACAGTGGAAGGTGGCGTAGACGGACTGTTGTTAAATAAAAAATTCCATTTTACTTCTTTAACTTAGCAAAATGACATTTTTTTTGCCTCATAACTAACCAGGTTAGTATTTGGTTAATTTAGAGGAAGAACACAAGAAAACGAGTTTAAAGTATAGAGTAGTTGTGGTCAACTCGTTAGTTGCGAGTGAAAGCGACTGACATGTGATAGTTGGGGTTATTAAAATCCAATAACCCTATGTTTTACGACGTTTGTATCTATAAATTTGTTCAAGTTCGATGTGTGTATTATAACATACAAGTCATTTATGAACAAATGTACAAGTCCCTTGATATTGAGCACCTATATTATTTAGTTCAAGTTTTGCATTCCCATACTCTTTTGAGCTACCAACATAATAAACATTTCAACCAAAATCAATGAAGTTTTGAAACTTTTTTTATTTTTATTTTTGTATTTATTGTGTAACTTTAAAATCACATAAAAATAAAAACGACTTAGATTATAACATGAAATAACATAAAAGAACACAACCTTGCAAAGAACACTTAGTAATCATTATATGTGGTAAATTTGAGACCACGGTCTCACTTAAGTTAGGTTGTGAAGTTGACCCATTTAACAAAAATCTGTAAGTTTCAGACTAATCCTTAACATATCAATATTTATACGTAGCAACGAACTTCACTAGACTATTTGAAAGTTTAATGCCTTTTGTAAGCACCCGAAATTGATTGAAATGTGTACAATGAAGATTGAAAAGAATTACGAGGTAACTACACTTTATGTATGTAAAGAGAAAGTTTGGAAGTCACTTGAGAAAGTATATAACTACGGATTGAAACCTTAAGTTTAGATTTCTGTTATAAAAATCTTATGTTAGCAAATGTAACATTACAAAATAGGTAAAAAAAAAATAACCGTAAAGTTATTGGAAATTGGATTTTAATAATCTGAACTTTGGTATTTTGGCCGACAATAATCTCAATTTAGAAATTTCTCATGTTAATCCCAATTTTCACTGCATTGACTTCTACCGAGCCTTTTTATAACAAAGACGAACTCAGTTAGTTTTGGGGCAAATGTAACATCATGAAACTTTCGGGTCATGATACGCGACAGCTTAGACATAACGTCATCGCGTATCGTGATGACGTGGTTTGACACATGGACACGTGTCTCGCCACGTGGCACCGCGTCCGCCACGTGGCAAGGCTAATGGTGATTAAGCAACCCTACGTCACGATACGCGACGGGGGAACGCGATGGTCTGGCGAATTTGCCTATAAAAGGAGGCCATCGGCCCTTCCATTCACCACACAAATTTCACAGCCCTTTCTCTCTCTAAAAACATCTCTCACTCTACCTCGATAAGCGTGCCAAGCTTTCTTGTTTTTCGTGCCAAAAAACTCGGCGTACCTTGATTTCAGTGCCAAACACCGACGATAGTATCTTGAAGTGCGTGCCATCCCAAGACGTCCCGACGCCCTGTCTCGAAGTGCGTGCCGACGTGTTGTGAAGATTGGTGTGCTTCGATTCGCGTGTCAAGAGAAGTATTGATCAAGGAAGCTCGAAAAGGGTAAAGGCGTCGAAGTGCTACCCAAGTTCCTAGGGTTTGGTAAGCATAACAAGGTAGGCATAATGTCCGAATAAAATAATAATAAAATATTAAAGGCTTAAAGCCCTAAGTCGAGAATATACTCAATACCTCGAGCTAATGAATAAAGAAAATATAACAAAGAAAATAAGTAAAAAAATATGATAGAAATGATATCTTTGTTATTGATAATATTATTATTTGAGTTTATTAAATAATAAGTAAATGATTAAAGTATACGTTTCTTCAAGAAGAAGAAACGTAGTGTTGGACTTGGTTTAAAAAAGCGCGCCTGAGGCGAGCCGAGGCGAGAGGCGACCTAAGATGAGAGCTTCATCGCTTTTGCCTACTCAAGGCGAGCAATGTTCAAAAGGCGAGAGTGAGGCGCTATTTTTAGGCAAAAAGCGGTCTGAGGCGAAGCCGAGGCGAGCCTGAAGCGAGCGCCTTTCGTACAGATGTCGTTTATATACATCAAAATGTTGAAAAACATGTTTTTTAGGTTGTACATGTAGATAATTTATTTATTGAATCATAAATAACATCTATTTATTGATACATTTAGAGTTGGGATGCTAAAAACATAAGATATATATTTTTAAAAAAATTATATAAAAACCTTACACATCATATACGAAAAGCTTTCGCTTTTTGCGCTTTACGCTTCGCGCTTCAGTTTTAGACCTCATCGCTTTTGTTCGCCTCTCGCTTTTTAAAACCAAGGTGTTGGTTAAGTAAATAAGTTAAATTAAAGATTTTTGACTTATAAAAGAAAGAAAGAATAATTAAACTAAAGGTTTAAAAGAAAATATAATTGAGGTAAAAATTATACAAAAAGAGACTAAAGGTCTTAAGCCAGATTAAAGATCTAGTATTAATAAAAAATTATACTCGTACTATAGGTCTGAAATGACAAGGAAGAACCGGTCAGTGTATTGAAGCTGATATTTTCAAAGAAAGGTGAATATGTCCAACTTTATAAACTTGTTTTATCGAGTCAAATAAATGAAATGAATTACACGAGATTACGTATCTCTAAAACATTATAAACAAAGGCGACTGTTGGCCCTCAGGCTGTCGTGTACATTTGTTTGGATCCTTAAATATGTGGTAAGTCGGTGGGCACACTGCGCCACACCTGGTCATTTGCCTCCGCCACGATGGGCCAGACCTAAGTTACGTCCGAGTGAGGGTGATTATGTGTATACTGATGGTATCTAAGTTATATCGAACGATGCGGTATTTGCTGAGCGGTATCAAGTAGAGCCAAGTTTATAATTGTGTTTTGTTTTAGGAAAAATTCCCAAAATGGCCCTTTTAAGAGAGAGAAAATTAAAAATAACCCTAAATTTCAACATATTCCCAAAATAGCCCATCAAATTTGGACCAAGAAGACGAGATCTGAAAAAATCCTCCGGCCAATAAAATTTAGACAAATGTCAAAATCCGACGGGATTTTTAAAAATACTGGGGGACCAGTCCATATTTCCTATTAAAAGTTCTTGAAATTAAACAGTCTTTGTCGACGATCTTCTAACGTTTCTTAACGGGTCCCCACAACTTCCAAAAACATGGGAAAATGTGCCTTCAAATTCAGTCTTTCAAGACGCATTTAGGGTGAATTTGTACCAACAAGATCATAAATCCTCCGGCCAATAAAATTTAGACAAATGTCAAAATCCGACGGGATTTTTAAAAATACTGGGGGACCAGTCCATATTTCCTATTAAAAGTTCTTGAAATTAAACAGTCTTTGCCGACGATCTTCTAACGTTTCCTAACGGGTCCCCACAACTTCCAAAAACATGGGAAAATGTGCCTTCAAATTCAGTCTTTCAAGACGCATTTAGGGTGAATTTGTACCAACAAGATCATAAATTGATAAATATTGAGGGATCCGTCCATATTTTTGAACTAAAATTTATATTCCAAAGCGTTCTTGCCAGACGGGTTATTTAAGTTTCTTATCTCGGCCCTATATATTTTGAACTCATGGAAAAATGTGCCATTAAAAATTTGTCTTTCAAGACACTTACTTGAAAAATTTGAACTAAGGGGATCATATTTTTGAAAATATTGAGGTACTCGTCCATATTCTTCACAAAATCTTAATATTAAAAAGTTGTTGATGTATAATTATTTATACATCTTTATTGCATCATTTTATACCTGATTCATGTTATTTTCGTAATAATATTATTAAGAATTGGTTCTAATAAGTCTTTATTTGTTTTCATAAGTATTATGAGCTTAGGAAACCAAAAATGGCGAAAAACAAAGAAAAGAATCAAGAAAAATGAAAATCTTTCAGCTAGGCATGGGGCTGTGCCTCAGCCAGGCATGCCCCATGTCCATCTGAAGACATATCAGCTAAGCATGGGTCATTCCTTAGCCAGACATGCCCCACGTCTCCTCAGAAGATGACAAAATGAAGTACACAGTACATTGTCCCCCTTTTTGAAGACACACAATGATGAGGGACCAGCACAGCCCATGCCTAGGCCAAACATGCCCCGTGCCTAGCTATATTCCAAAGAGTACAACCAGGGAGCACGTGGTATACTACATGGGGACCAACATGGGTCATGCCCTACTAATCAAGGGTCATGCCTTGTGCACAAATGAGCCTATATAAAGACCATGCATGTTGTTCATTTGGGGTGCACAATTTTGGAGAAAAAACACACTTATTTTCACTCTCATAATCCATAGAATTAAAGAAAGAGAAGCTCTTGAACCTTCATACAACATTAAGAAGAAGTCTTAGCATCATCATAATTATCTAGCTTGGTTAGATTATCTTAATATTAAACATGAATGCTAATTTCTTCTATATTGGTGTATCTTTTATAATTATCATGAGCTAAAACTCTTTATATCACCTTAACTCATGATGAAACTTGACAACTTTTGATGGTTGGAATTAATATATGATAATTTTATGTTAAAATAATGACTAATTCTTGGTTATCTTTTGATGAAATATTGTGTTTAAACAATTAAAAGTAATATACAAGAATTATAAATGGTACATCTTGTTATGTTGAAAGACTCTTGATTTTATTATTTATTTATAAATGTTGTTCATGCAACTTTATAACTTTTAATCTAGAAATAGTTAAAATAATTTTTGTATGGTACATGAAAATTGGTTAAACACATATCCTCATGTTTAGATTTGAAAAGATTGAACATTTGTTATGAATTGATATTCTTGTTAAGTAATATTATAAATAATTTGTTAACACAACTATTTTAATATTACACTTGGGTTGAAAATTCATAAATCAAAGGAATACTTGAATTTAGTCTAATTTAATCAACCATAGGTGGATTATGTGTTGTTCATGTAATCTTTCCGACCGGTTGTTAGATTTGAGTTTCGTAATTGAATGATAATCTATATCTTTAAATTTCAACATAAAGGTTCACTTACATTATAATATGGTTTGAGGTGATTAGTTTGTATAATTCATACTAAGTTTTCCAAAAAATCATTTGGATAGTTATCTATAACTAGAAACTATTCTTCTTAAAATAAAATAGTGAATTTATCATATATTTAAGTTTACCATCATTAGGAGTCACGTGGATTCTAAGTTAAGGTGATAGCTTCTTAATTCTTGTTTATCTCCATTATCGTGTTACTTGCTTTAATTTATTGTTACGAGTTTTTCTAAAAATTAATCTTAAAAACAAATCAATTAAGCTCATTTCTCACGGTTATTATATTTGCAAAGGTTTGATATTAAAATTTACGTGTCCATGGATTGATACCCAGTTCTCGCCGTTACTATATTACCACACGACGGGTACACTTGCCTTTTGTTTGTGTGGTTAAGTCTAGGTGAAAACCATTTTTTTTAAAACCCGACAAAGTGTGAAAAATCTTTAATAAAAATATATATATCTGACACCACATCAGTTGTCTTGCCAGACGAGTTATTTAAGTTTCTTATCTCGACCCTATATTTTTAAACTCATGGAAAAATGTGCCATTAAATTTTGTCTTTCAAGACACTTACTTGTAAATTTTGAACTAAGGGGATCATATTTTTTAAAATATTGAGGTCCCCGTCCATATATTCACAAAATGTTAATATTAACAAACTCATCATTTTCCAGCAGTGTGCAGAACTGAACAATGTACTCGTTTCGAACGTTGAGATTATGTTGTCATCATAATAGGATCCAACGAACCCGGGACCCATATCCATAACCTCCACTTGATCACCCCTCTTAAACTTCATGATTTGATTCAAGAGTTAGAATTTTATGAAAATATGTGAATGAATGAGGATTGATGAAGATGATAGATATAATGTAAATTTGGATGGACAAGTAAGAATATACTACATACTCGTCTCCTTTGTACAAATTTTAAATATTCGTGTCTTGAAAGACAAATTTTAATGCACATTTTTCCATGAGTTCAAAATATATAGGGTCGAGATAAAAAACTTAAAAAACTCGTCTGGAAAGACAACTTTTAATATTAACATTTTGTGAATATATATGGACGGGTACCTCAATATTTTAAAAAGTATGATCCCCTTAGTTCAAAATTTTCAAGTAAGTGTCTTGAAAGACAAAGTTTAATGGCACATTTTTCCATGAGTTTAAAAATATAAGGTCGAGATAAGAAATTTAAATAACCCGTCTGGCAAGACAACTTTTTAATATTAAGATTTTGTGAAGAATATGGACGGGTACCTCAATATTTTCAAAAATATGATCCCCTTAGTTCAAAATTTTCAAGTAAGTGTCTTGAAAGACAAAATTTAATGGCACATTTTTCCATGAGTTCAAAATATATAGGGTCGAGATAAGAAACTTAAACAACCCGTCTGGAAAGAACGCTTTGGAATATAAATTTTAGTTCAAAAATATGGAGGGATCCTCAATATTTATAAATTTATGATCTTGTTGGTACAAATTCACCCTAAATGCGTCTTGAAAGACTGAATTTGAAGGCACATTTTCCCATGTTTTTGGAAGTTGTGGGGACCCGTTAGGAAACATTAGAAGACCGTTGGCAAAGACTGTTTAATTTCAAGAACTTATAATAGGAAATATGGACTGCTCCCCCAATATTTTTAAGAATCCCGTCGGATTTTGACACTTGTCTAAATTTTATTGGCCGGAGGATTTTTTCAGATCTCGTCTCCTCAGTTCAAATTTGATGGACTATTTTGGGAATATGTTGAAATTTAGGATTATTTTTAATTTTCTCTCTCCTAAAAGGGCTATTTTGGGAATTTTCCCTTTGTTTTAACTTGATTTGTGATATTCGTCAATTTCGGGTCTCGATTAGTATTCGTTTTGTAACATTTTATTATGTAAACCGACCCGCTTTGTAAACCGAAGCTTATTTTATAATCAAAATGATGGATTTTATGTTACCTTATTGTTTTATACTTGCCGGATCTCAAGAACACCATTTTCGGTCCCTAAAATGGCCTTAAAACGCTTAAAACAAATTCGGGGGCCAAAACTGCCAATTTTGAAAGTTCAGATTTTTCCTTTTGTGACCTTAGCGCCGCGCTAAGATCAAGGGGCGGAGACCTTAGCGCCGCAACGTACCCAAACTCATCAAGCTCAATCTACAACTACACCATACTACTTGACCCATGCTTACCAGGCTCAGACCCATCAACCTCATGTCCCTCGAGCTCCTCCTATCAACCAAGGTCAACCTTACTTAACCCAACACTACCAAACCCCGCAGCCGCAAGCTCAAGTTTACCAGACATATTTCCACCAAACAACCTTCTTGCAAACTATTCAAGCTCACTTTATTCAAGCTACCCCAAAATCAATCCACCTCAACTGCTCCTACCCCTTCAACTCTTCATGGTGCCTCAAGTCACGCCAATTAAGCTACTCAACGATCGTGAATACCCTTGCCGTTCCCTTTACCTATCTTAATTTATTTTGTCTTTTTCTTAATTACGCATTGTAAACCCTCTTTATGGCTTTATTTCCGTATTCGGACTCTTTATCTTCTATGATAAATAAAGTTTATTTTGAATAAATGGATTGTTTATTGAAGCCTACTTATATCCTATTTCTTTACCCTCATTAACCTTAACTATTTATAAGCTACCCCTTCTTCAACTTTAAATACTTATATCTTTACGTTTAAAAGTCGCAAAATAAATAAAAAAAATAAATAAATTCTTTGCTTTACCAAAATTCACTACAACTTTTGAAACTATTTTTTTATACATTGGTGACTTTCTAGTGTTCTAAATTAAAACTTCTTAAAACTTTTGTTTCCTCAAAAGTCATGTTTTAATCAAACGTTTTGTAAATCCACACGATGGGACGAATCATGTGGACCATCCGACGATAACAATAGTTATGGTCCGGAACATAATTATCGAAGTCCTCGCATGGAAATCATGAAGCGTAAAGTTGTGTGTCATAATATAGAATTGAAAGTAGTTGAGATAACGGTACAAATGTAGAAATGATAAGGACATGGTGGATACGCCACTGGTACATCCTATATATAAGTGTCCTTATCGGATTTGCATTTGGAGCGTTGTTTTAATTATTCAAAGTTCTACGCTATGATAAATTTGAAGTTTTATTTTAAAAATTTTCTTTTCCTCAAACTTTATTGGTTTTGTTTTAGTCTCCTTTAATTTCGGGACGAAATTCCCTAAAGTAGGGGAGACTGTAACAACTCGGATTTTTATAAATCAATATTCATTAATCATATTACCCGATCTATTATTTTTATGTTCGGAAAATTTTGTCGCGCCTATCGAGTATATAAATTTTTATAATATTATAACTAGTTATTTATATAATATATATTTATAACTTTCAACTTATGACAAAGATCACCCTTAACTAAACTATTAACCCTTTTTGTGCCCATCCTCAAACATCAGGGACTGAAATTGAAATTTATGTAATAACCCATTATACCAGCTGGATACCCATAACCCATATCCTGATCCAAACCCTAAATCGCAACCCGGTTATCAATTGGTATGTCTTGGACCTAAATTCTCGTCGTGTTTATGGAAATTGGACCTATACTCACGTTATAATTACCATATGCGGCCTAACCGACAAGCTAATTGTGTTAACTCAATCTCGTGGATTCGTTTTACCTATTTCGTTTGAACTGACCTTAAACCCTAACTCGTTATACACGCAATGGATTATATAAATCCAATTAACCTTGCAGTTAGTATCTCTACATCATTGCCGTCCATAACCCTCCAATCAATTGTGTTATATCATTTGTTTGAGTGTTCGTTCATGCTCATCTCGTCGCCGGCCACTGACGGAACAATTACCCCCCTTCTGGACATCAATCAAGGTATATAATTGTTGGGTTTTGGTCGCGTGATGTTGCTGATCAAAAGCCATATGGCTGATTTGATTAACAACATCGGATTGAATCGAATTGATTTGTTAGGGTTTATACTAAATTGATCGTTTACTCTTTCTGTTTACATTTTATGGGAATCAGTCCTGCCACCCCGTGTTTTTAGCATTTATTTTGTTTATTTTATTTTAAATCAATTAATAAACATGTATTTAATAATGATAACTAATTAAAACTATTTTAATGAAAACCGACTTTATAATATTTGTTTAACTCGCGTTTCCTTCGTGTATATACATATAAGCATACATGTATGTATATACAATAACTTAAAAACTAATGTTTTGATATATATAAAAGAAATCAAGTAAACTAATTTTATATATATATTTATAAAATTAAGAATAATATTTTCAAGATATGTTTTTATAATCAAACTAATTATTTTAAATAATAAATCCTTATATATAATATTATATTATTATAATATTAATTTAATAATGGTTATCGAGTTTTCATAATCGATCTTGTACATTTACTTAGCGTATCCGTACTTCCCTTTTCCTTTATAGGCTTTATCGTCAATGCGTGATTTCCCGCATTCTTAATATTCTCATTCACTTTTGTTCGTCTATCGAGGTGAGTACCACATTCCCTTATTTTACTTGTTTTTCTCACGTTTTGGGGACATATGCGTAAATATACTTTCTCATATATACTTATACTAAAAAACTGCAATTTTGTCTTATGTGTTAACAACTTATACCTTACTTGTTTATGTGCTTATTTGCTTTGCATGCTTCCGCATTCGGAGAGGTCCAACATAATCTCAGTCTAGTATGATCATACGCCAGTCGTTAGCCTTTGCGCTTCTCGACATCTCAGTTATACTTGTTATACTTGCTCATTTGGTTATTTTTTTATTCTCATGTGACTTGTTGCAGCTACGTATTTTGTTATATATATTATATGTACAACTAAACTGGTGTGTTGCTCACTCAACATGTGTTGTTGACAAAACTTTATTTTATACGCATATGCAGGTTGGTGAAGACTTAGTGAAGAATTTAGCTAGAAGAATATTTTAATCAAGAAATATAAAATTTGTATTGTTGTATGAATTATGTACTTGTTTGTATTTGATTTATTTGATAATTGAATTCAATTCATAGATATTGTCATTTAAATATTGTGCATGATAGTAACCTTAAGAGCTGTGACAATCAGTTCGCGCCCCGAAATTTCCGTCGTAGGTTGGGGTGTGGCACTTTGGTAGTTACTTCTCCAAATCCGATCGGTGAGGTTTCGGACCTCGTAAGGCAATGCTTCATGGAGGACTTCGTGTCCTTGATATATATATATATATACTTATATAACTTGTTTATACATATAATTTTGCTTAACTTCTGTTCATTTTAGTTTGTTTGTCACATTTACAAGTCTTGGGTATGTGGAGACCATCTATGAACTCGTTGTGAGATGGAAACCGAACCAAACCGAACTTTTGTTAAAAAGACTTGTTGTTGACGTTTTCAGTTGTAGAACTTAAATATTTTCATTTGTACATTATTATACAAGATCTATGATATATGGGTATGTGGAAACTATCTTTGAACTTATTGTGAGATGGAAACCGAACCAATCCAATTTTTACTCACTTAAAACACACAAGTGTGTTTCTAGCTATCAAGACTTGTATATTTCTTTAAAAATAGTTTACAAACTGATTTTAATTATTTTCTTAAGTACTTGTAAATGTTGGATCCAACTTGATCTCATAACAAAGTTTGGACCGACAAAACCGAACACTCGCTTAACGTACGTTGTTAGTTCTAAAACAATAGATCTACATACTTGGTTAAGTATTAGTGGATTTTTATGAGTTATCTCATAACATTTAATATTTTGGAAAGTTGACTTTGGGTTTGACCAATTATCAAGACCCGAACACTCGTTAAAGACCCGTTTTGTATCTTTATACTAAAGGTACTTGTATTCTTACATTTTTCCCACCTTATTACTTAACATAGGTTGAGTAAATTTTAAGGTTAGATACTTTAACCCGGTTTCGAGCAAACTTACATTTTTAAAGGGTTATTATTTTAAATTGTAAATAGTTACAATTTAAACCTTGAAACTTTAATTGTTTACATTTCTCAACATTTATTTTACTTAAAGACTTTCAAGACAACCTTTCTAAATCCAAGTCTTCTTTCCTTTTAGCCTTTGTTCGTTAAACCCGTCGTTCCGACAAATCTCCAAATTATCAATTTTTCAAGTTTATTACTTGAATGCGAGTACTTTCATACCCCGTTTCCAGTCTTTTTCTTTAGGGTGACATTTCATATTATCTAAACTAAATGTTTTATACTTGGGTCTTAAACCACAAACGTTATTGTATACTTTACTTGAATAATTGCTCGATTTGGTGTTCTATGATTATATGCCTATGTGTTTATCGCTTTTGGTTGGTAGAACTATAAAATCCTAGTCTATTTGGCATCCCCTTATAGCAAGGTGTCGTTAACGTAATGCAATTAACGATAACTATAAAATCCTAGACTATTTGGCATCCCCTTATAGTTAGGTGTCTCTAACGTAATTCTATTAGCGATTTTATCCAAATTATTGCTTTTATTTATTGTTTCATATACGAGTTTTGTGGCTCTTTCTTACTATATATCTATATGCTCAAACTTATGAATTGCTCACCAACCTTTGTGTTAACAAACTTTATTTTATGAAATGTTACAGGTTTACATCTTGGTTGATTTCGGAGTTGGAAGAAAACGTCATCGAGACCTTTAGGATATTTAGCAAAAATGAACAATATTTAATTTGCTATATTTTGTTATGTTTTGTTGTGACTATCTTATGAATATTTGTTATGTGGCATTTTCGATGTTGTGAAATGAAATGAGTTTGATAAATATTGTCGCTTTAAATAGTGTAATGCGCTTATGGGCAATCGTTATACCTCGGCATGTTCCGCCGCCTTTGGTAGGGGTGTGTGTCACACCCTCACTAAAGGCCTAGGCGTGTGACCCATTAGTTTGTACCATATTTGTATAAATTAGAGTTGCGTTTGATTAGCGGAAGTCTTATAAAATATAAGGATTAAAGTTGTAAATATTTACATAATCAAAAGTCGGGATTTAAAACATTTCCCGATCTAAGTTCAAAAGATTACTTGTTTTATAGTTTACAAAAGAAAATCTGAGCCATCGGATATATAGGTAGCACTTCGACATTCCAAGCGCTAATCTTGTTCACCTGCAAAATGTAATTAAAATACGTCAGCAACGAATGCTGGGAACACGCTGACGCTAAAATATTTTCTTTTACTTTATTACCCCTCGAGACTACGCCTGCCTCGGCCCAACGTGTCTTAGGAATAACAAAGTTAAATCAACACGTATATAAATTCGAGCCTCTACTATAGGTCACCTCAGCAAACACCGCAGCGTTCGACTTAGTTAAGTACCCGTAAATATACACAACGGTCGCACTCCCTGTAGGAGAGCGTCCTACGACCAAGGGTGGTGCAGCGTGCCCACTGCGTAGTACCATCTATGTAAGGATCCAGACACACGTATACCACAGCCTGAGGGCTAGGCTTATACTCTTATTTATAACGGTTTTAGGAACACATAGTTCCTTGTAAACAATTTTCATATAACATGTTTGACTCATTTGAAAACAAGTTATAAAAGTTTGGGGGCGTATTCACCTTATCTCTTTAGGATCGGCTTCACTCACCGTCCAAGTGTGACAATCGTCAATTTCAGGTTAACTCCGTTAATTCAACTCCGTCAATTCAAACTTAAGATCATTGAATCTATAATGCACACTTCATTACATTTAAACTAGGGTTTAAATGACGCTTAACACTTACTACATGTGTAGTCTTTCGGGAATTGCACCGAAACGCAAACAAGTTGACGCAAACGATTGAGGAATAAACGAAAAACGTCAACATAATAATTATGTGATAATTATGTGTTAACATATGTGTTACTTGATTATATTGTGTGTAATGCTAGACAAGAAACAAGAACTAAGTTAGTTAAGTTAGAAAAACAACACTTGAAAGTAGAGGGACTTGAGTGTAACTTGTATGTCTATAAATATATCATTAACTTAACCCTAACTATTATTATTATTATTAACCCAAGATCCCGATCGGAACCCTTCAACCCATCCCTCACGGCTGCCGTCCACTTTATACACATACAATCCTCAAATCAAGTGTTTGATTGAAGAACTAGGTGCTAGGAAGGTATAATTGATCATCCTTTACATTCTTGTTGCTTGATTTTGATGTTTGTTGGGTTAATAACAAACCCTAGCAGCCGATTTTATGAGTGTGTATAGCTAATATGATTGTGGTTGATTGAATGATGATTTGATAACTAGATTGAATCTTGTTGCATGTTGATTGTTGTGTCTTTGATTTGAGTTCAAACACAAACCCTAATCAAGTATGTAATATGTAATTGATGTGCATGGATGGTGTTTATGGAGTCTAGAGGGTCATATGAATGCATGATAGTTCATAGGTTGTTAATATATTGAGTTTGGATGCAAACAGTTTCTGGACAAAATGTGTATTTGATGTTTAAGTGACTGTAACGAAGTGTAAACATGAAAATTGGTTGAGATTGTTGGTACTACAGTAAACTAGGCTGAGTCTAGTTTCTAAAGAATATAAACTTGTAATTTTTGGACAAGTAGAAGTTAACTTTTATGATTTTACAAAAACGTTGTGCAAAGCTGAGCTGTTAGACCTGCTGTTAGGTTATGTTGTAAATGTTTTATCTCATGAACTACGAGACCAATTGGGTTGGTTTCACTTCTGGAAGTTGACTCATTGAGTTAGGAACCAAACCCAAGTGGTCTTGCATTTATTGGATTTTTCGTTTAATGGGAATTGCAAATAACATTCTGTTGCGCATAAATTTGACTGTTATGAGTTTGCTGTAATGATTTGATGATTGTGAGAAAACTATGAGGAATAAAAATGTAATAAAATATGTTCTGGAAACCTAAGACATATGTGCTTCTGTGATGATTTTTTGTAAATTAATTGAGATGCTATGACCGGTGAAATAGTACAATCTTTCTAGTAGGATTTCTGTCTCGGTGAAACTAGCTGCTGAGTTTTGTGAAAATGCATGAAATATGATACTTGCTAATTTATTATCGTGTTTTGACCAAATTGCCCTTGAGGGGAATGATTGCAAGATGATTGTCATAATTTGACCAAAATGCCCTTATGGGGAATAATGGCTAGTTAATTGTTATTTGTTGACCAAAATGCCCTTACGGGGAATAATTGCTAGTAATGTACGTTATGAATACATGGCACGTATATGATTGCTTACACATGTAATGTGTCACAAAAACACTTGTTAAAGTCACACACGATTCACAAACGAAATACGAAACATGTTATGTGCATAGGTATTATGTGCCGGGTCTAGAGACTCGATAATATTCCGACACTTAGAAAAATCTCTTTCTTGTTTTAGAACGTTAGAGAGAGTTTTTTGGTGACGCGCATCTTGGTGATTTAATTTGGGAATTTCTTCGCAAACAGTGAGTTTCACTTTCCCCTCTTTAAACTGTTTTCAAACGTTTTTCACTTGGGGGGAGATAACATACTCCACAACGCATTTAAGATTTTGTTATAAATTCTATATCACTTGTAAAGGCTAAGTGGCAAACGAAATATTTGAAGTCCTACACATCGAACCGGTTAATATTTAGAATAGCGAGTCACTGTTGAGTAGTACTACTGGGTTTGACAAACCCCACCCAACGCTAAACTCGACTAGAGGTCGAGCGGGTGTAATTTTGGCTAACACGTACCATGGTCTGGAGGACCTGGTGACAAGGCACTTACTAAACGAGTTAGCTTCGGTGTCGAACACTTAGTAATACTTGTTGTATAGACTAGCTACCTATCGATATATAATTTGACATAACACTATCTGTAACGCAAAACGCTGTAACGCAAAACGCTGTAACGCTGTAACGCAAAACGCTGTAACGCTGTAACGCTGACGCTAAACGATTTATTTCTATATAACTTGTGAACTCACCAACCTTGTGTTGACACTTTTAGTATGTTATTCTCAGGTAGCCGAGGCGGGCGCGCGGTTTAGGAACATGCATTGATTGAAAACGCTTTTGTCCTGCAAACTTATTTTTAACGGTTATCTTTGGTTTTAAGTCGTCCTGCGTGACGCAACTTTTGATTAAAGATTTTTACGCTTCCGCATTTAATTACTCGTAAACGTTTTCATGGTTTTGAAACTTTATTTTATGGTTTGATTATAACTGATGATTCCGATCCTGCCAGTTCACTCCCTCTGACGGTAAAACTCCGTTAGTGGATTTTGAGGGTATGACACCAAGGGTCTTTCCCTTTTTATCTCGCACCTATAGTACGAGTATAAACATATGTTAGTTGGATATACAATCCGGCTTAAGATCTTTAGTCTTGTTTTATTCCTCGATGAACCTTTAGTTCATATATGTCATTTACTTGAAAACCTTTAGTTTAAAATTAATTATAAATCTTTAGTTTATATAAAAACCCGACGTTTCTTCTTCTCCAAGAAACATAATCTTTTCTTTTTATTATTTAAGAATACTCTTTATTACTTAAATTATAATTTCATAACAAAGAATATAATCATATATACTTACACACATATATATTTGTCAATTCATATTCTTATTTCTTTTCTTTGTTATGTTTGTATTTCTTTTCTTTTATCGAGGTATCGAGTATAACCTCGACTTAAGGCTTAAGACTTTAATATATTATTATATTATATTCATTTGACATTACGCCTAACCTTGTTGGCGTTTAGAAACCCTAGGAACTCAAGCAACACTCCAATGCCGCTTTACTTTCTTGATCAACTTTGGCACGCCAACGATCACCAATCTTTATCAATGGCCGACACGCCTTTCGAGAACCAACACTTTCTTGGTTGTATGTGGGTAGAGGGTGGCACGCACTTCGAGGAAACGTCGACACGGAAATCGAGGAATCGGGTACGCTTATCGAGAAATCGAAGCACGTTTTACGAGGTGAATCGAGGGGGGATTCTTGGGGTTTAGAGAGAGACTAGAGAGAGAAAGGTATGCAGATTTGAGGTGTGAAAATATCAAACCCGGATGTTGCTATTTATAGGCAAAATCTGGTTTCCCATCGCGGTATGCGATGGGCTCCTGAACACCCGTCGCGTAGCGCGACGTAGGTCTGGGCAGTCACCATATAGGTCTGCCACGTGTCGCCACGTCGCAGACGGTGTGCCACGTGTTGACACGTGGCGGACGGCGTGCCACGTGTGGCCACGTGTCGGGACACATGGCGACCGGTGTGCCACGTGTGGACACGTGAAAATGTGTCAGACATGTCAGGCCACGTCATCGCGGTACGCAATAACGTAGGCTCAACAGCGATCGCGTATCGCTGTTGACTCCATCCAGAAGCTTTGACCAAGCCTCATCGCGATACGCGATTGGCTCGTCTTTTGCCCCGTCGAGTAGCGCGATAGGACAAGAAACCAGAATTTTCATTTTAAACCCTAAGGTTTGGAATTTTGCCAATTTAGTCCACCACTTTGGAAAGTTGACATTTTGAACTTGAAATTTTCACGATGTTACAGTGTGGCATGATTATTCCTAAGACACGATGGGCCGGACCTAAGTTATGTCTCGAGGGGTAATCAAGTAAAGAAAATATTTTATACGTAAGCTTAATCACCAGCATGTGTTGCTGACTTACAGGTAACGAAGGATAGACACTTGAAGAATCAAAATGGATGGTAGACGATCTGATGGCTCAGATCATTTTTGATAAACTTAAAATATATGTAAATGATGGTTTAGTTAAACAAGTAATATTTTGTAAACATTAAACGAGTATTTTATAATCCCGTCTTTTGATTTTCAAATATAAAAATTTTAATCCACGCAAGTATAATTTCCGCTTAAAACACGTAACTCTGACTTATTTACAAAAACGGTACCAACTGTTGGTCATACGCCTAGGCCTAGGATGGGGGTGTGACAGCAAAATATGTCATTTCGTCTCTAACTACGCTTACAAACGATCCGAGCCGAGCTTGAGCTCGGCTCATTCAACCTCCACAGAGCTTGAGCTCCATCTCGGCTTGCTTCTATCTCTATTTCTAAACCTTGAACTCGGCTCGTGAGCGGTTTTCAAGCTCGAGCGCAACTCGTTTACTATTTATTAATCAATTTTTATATATTTACAATTTATTATATATACTATATATAATATAGGAGTGAGGGACCTCTTAAATTTTAAGAGGTACAACTCTTATTGCATATAGTACAAGTAATAATGCATATAATTTTAAGAATGTATGGGTAAAATAGTCTTTTCTTATTCCAAAATAATATACAATAATGGTCATTCAACTTCAATCAAGTTTTGTTAATATATTAAATAGTTATACATTTTCCCCTAACGTGTTACAGCCCTTAAAAAATCATGGGGTAGGTGGTTTATAATTTTTAAAAAACTAACATGTTACGTAATCAGTTATTACCGACAACGGGTCGGGCATGTTCGGCTAATGGTGTTTGAACGAGTTAGGGTTGAAACAGGTTAATACAAAAAGGGTTAATTTAGTTAATGTCGGGATGAGTTTAGATCGAAAGGGTTCATGTCAAAATAGGTTTCGGGTTAAAAGTTTTCAGGTCAGAACAAGTTCGTCAAAACAGACTGGGTTTTGAAATTACTGTACATTTCATCTTTGCTTCTTGTTTGTCGCCACCAGTTACGCGCTTTCAAGCATCAGTTACATGGATGCCATTGTTTATACATAACAGGTTGCTCGCGTATAGTCATTATGTGGCGCGCTTACTGACATTGGTTACACGTCCGAAGCCACGTAAATTCATATCACCTTCAGGTTACGCACATTTCGTTGCGAGGTTACAAACATACTAACACCGGTTGTGTTTGCGCACACAACGCTGCATCGCGCGACAATTGACTAGTATATAATTAAAACTTTATATAATGTGTTATTTATTTTTTCATAACTATATATTAATAACAATGATTATATAAATTTTCAAACCCTTTCTTCATATAAACAGGTGGTGGCGGCAGTGACGGTGGTGGTAGTGAGTTTTTAAGTTTAATTACATTTTTCATTTGTCTCTTCAACTTGAAAAAATGACATATTTAGGCCTAACACTAACCGAGTTAGTTCCTGCTAAAAAAATGCTCGGTGGAGGTCAATAGGTTGCAAATTGGAATCAATCTAGAGAATTATTCTTAAATTGGGATTAATATTAGCCAGTAGACCAAAGTTTGGATTATTAAAATCCAATATCCTTAAATATATTCTTTAACTAGGTTAGCTACCCGTGTAGCACACGGGTTAAAATAAATAAATTTATTTAAATAATAACATAATGTGACATACAAAAAAAATGTTGAACATATATAAAGATATATTATATGGTATAATAAATTACACACTATACAATATGGAAATAGAAAATTTATAAATCTCTATATATTTCTTGATACACAATATGTGTAGTTTTATTTGTAAATTTACTTGTTTTTTCAAAACTTAGTAGTTTCACATTGTTTCTGATTTTAACTCTAGATAATGCAACAAATAACTGGTCATCAGTTAAAACAAATTGTCTAAAAAACAAACCAACAATCAACAATGATTGACCTTCGCTTTTGTTAATCTTCATTCCAAATAAAAATTAAGTGAAAATTTCATTCTTTAAAATTAGTACTTTTATCTAAAGGTGTAGGATTTAAATTAATAAATAAATAAAATTGTGAGTTTCAATATTCCGGATATGATTTCGGCTTCTATAGCATGGTTATCATAATGTATTTTCACATTTAGCTTAATTTCATTGCATAGACCAATTTTCTAGTTAATATTTTAATTAGCATCAATTCAACATCAGCTTTTTGAACTAACCTATGACTTAACAACCTTATATTTTGAGGTCATTAAAAAGTCAAGAAACTAATAATTTCTTGTAACATATCATTTTTTGTCTGATAGATACCATATGAAGAATATAGGGATATACAAAGTCAATTCATCGTCTGATTAACAGTGTGTTAACGTTTAACATTTGTATTCCAAAGGTAAGAAGTTGTCTTTACCGCATGAAAAACCAAAACATGTAGTATAATGTTAATATTTTTGTGGATTTTTAAGATGATGAACTTAACATAAATGATAGGTTGATTAAATAGCAAATTAAAAAAAAATGTTGTAATGCTACTTTTTTAAACCAACCCGCGGATCGAAACTCATTCTAATAATAAATTGTTTTGACTTGAACCATGTTTGATACTTTAACCGGTTAAAAAATCAGTCGTTTGAATTAACATAAACATCGAGAATACTTCAATAGCTAATTTGTCTTTTAAGAGTTTGAATGATTAAAAAGAAAAAAAAATGTATTTAATATGAGAGAGATGAAGGAAAATTTAAAATACAAAATTATTTATAATAAAGATAAATTATTTAATATGAGAGAAAGGAGGGAAAATTTTGTAAGAATTAATATGGTGATGACATGTGATAATAAGAAAGTTTTGTTTATTATATAGTATAGAAATGGTAAATTTACGGATTTAACTATAAATTTATGAACTTAGTAGTATTTATTGTCGACAAATTAAAGAGAAATTATTTGTGAAGAAAAATCCTCACTCTTTATTAATTATTTGTGCTCTCACCTTGAACTACCGTGTTTCTGTCTTGTCTATTGTAATTTATTAATATTCCGTTGTTGTTTGCGAATATTTCGTGGCTAAATTAATCAATGAATATAAAGCATAAAGTCAAAAATATATGAAGAAGAAAGCATAAAGTCAAAAATATATGGTAACCTATATATATTTAGTTTACTATAAAATTATATTATTCCTTTTCAATTGTGTGTGATGATAGATTGGGGTAGAGCGTGTTGGCAGAATCTTGACCACCTGTTGCTTTCAAATATCTCCACAAAGAAATTAACGTGCATACTATTACGTTAAAATATTTCCAAAATTATCATCCAAGTCATATTTGTATTCTGCTGAATTTAAGATTCAATCGAGTATTAAAGCGTGTATTTTTTAATTTATTTTCCATTAGCCTTAAGTATTAATATTAATAAAATAATATAGAGTTTTGATCAAATACAAATTAAATTAACATGTTAAACGTTAGAATCAGATAGAATAACTATATATAAGTAGAGTAATTATATATAGTGGCCTACATGTCGCTAGTAGTTGGAATTTGACTATTTGAGAGAAACATAGAAACCGATTGAGGATGAAAAATGTTGCTACAACAAAGATAAGACCAATGATAGTGAATAGACTGGTTAGGCTAAAAGGCTTCAAGGGTTCAGTTTATCCTAACGCAGGTCGTGGTGTCCCTCTATGTTTGCAAAATGTAAAAGGAGGTTCACTAGTTAGTTGTTTGTTGTTATAGCTCACCGATGATCAAGAACCGTGATGTTCGGGATCGGTTCTTGGATGAAGCTATGATGTTTGTGAAGTGAGAAAGAAATAAGCAAGGAGTGTATTTCTTAAGAGAGAAGAGAAGATTAGGGAGATGGTGTTATCTGCCCAAATCTGGTGTATTTCTTAGATGAAGCTAAGCATCTCTTATATAGGTGAAGAGATGTAAGCCCTTTAGTCCAGATGTAACTGAACTAGTTAACCTCTTGTTTGCATAGAGAGTTGACCATTGTTAGGCGGGAAGCTTTGGACCGCTGGTCCATAGGTAAAATAATATTACTTTATCTGAGTATGTCCTTTACTCAGAGGGGACAAGGATGTGAACAGTGATGTGACATCGTACTGTAGCACGTGGGTGCTTATTTACATAAGTTTGGGCAGGATTTGAAGCTTTTAACCTAATTAACCCTTTTAGCGATAATATGTTCCAGCCATTTTATTATTTCCTTGGGCTACCCCCGTCATTAGCCCCCCAAGTCAGAGGTATTTGAGGAGTATGCTCAAGGGCTTCTGACTTTTGCGCATATTTTGTTTACTGCTTAAAGGCTTAAAGGCATGAAGGCTTGGAAGCTTTGTTCAGTTTTGGTTGTTTTTTGAATTATTGATGTGACAGTTTGATGTGATTGTAACTGTCAGAATGCGGTTTCCAATAACTGCTTTTTCATTAATAGTTATCAATGGAATAACTCTTCACTTTCTTCCAGATTTCTTTAACAATTTCCACCATGAACACCTTCAAGTTTCATTCAATCCATCACCAGGTTAGTTTCGATCCTTCGCTTTTCTTCAAAATTATGGTTGCCAAAAAGGATATTTCGATCAGTTTTTCCCGATTAACCCAAGAAGAGGTTGAATCGTTCTGTATTGAATGGGGAATAGGGTTAAAGTACAAACCGGTTGCTCCGCCGATCGATTGTTCGATTGATCATTGTCCGACGGGCTTCATTGCTTTATATTGCCGTCATTTTGAATTTTCCAATCTCCGACACCCGTTTTCAGTTTTTGTTTTGAATGTTTTGGAATATTACCGTATATCGTTCGGTCAAATCCATCCTTTAGGGCTTGCTAGGGTATTGCATTTTGAGGTTTTGTGTAAAGCCCTCGGTTTTGACCTTTCTTTACTGAGTTTTCGCCGTTTCTTTCGCTTAGCGAAAAATGGTGATTGGTACATGTTTGAACACACAAAAGTTGAAACATGTTTGGTTTCCTCGGCGGTTACAACCCTTGGTTCTTGGAAGGACCGTTTTTTCTTTGTTTCTGATTCCATTCTTCCATTTAAACCCGTTTGGAGACAACCCGAGGCCGTTCTAAGTGAGCCTGATCCGGCTGAATCGGATTTGAACGAATTGTTTTTGAAACGTATTAGGGAGTGTCCGTCACGTCTTCGTCCTTTTCCCGAACACCTTCTTGTGTTATTAGGAATTAGCAAACTTTGGGATAAGCCTAATCGGGATCCTGTGCTTATGAGGGATGATAAGGGTGCATTTGTTTATCCCGTACTTGCTTTATTTTGCCGATGCTTTTCCTAATGATTTTTCTTTGTATTTTATAGTTATGTCTGCCTTAGACTTTTTGAAGAGTGATGACACTTCGGACGTTGGGTTTACTGATGTTGCTGCTACTATTGGGGAGGATTTGGTTGTTCGAGGGAAGGAGGGTCGATTTGAGGATGCTGAGTATGTTGGGGTTGCCAACGTTAAAGGGTTCACCAAGTCCTCTGTTTCGAAGTCTTCTACCCGTCGTTTTACACGACGTTTGGTGAAGTCTGTTGGTGCTTCATCTTCTCGTGAACCCGTTGAAGTTAGTGATGATATTCAGGTTTCTGAAGACCAAGGTCCGATTATGGAGGTTGAGAAGGAACAAGGGTTGGTGATTTCTAAGAAGAAGAAGTCGACTGGCAAGAAGGTTGAGATGCCAGTCGTTCAAGGGTTGGACAGGAATGCAGTTTATGTGCCTGAATGGAGTGTCAGAGTTGGGGATAGTTTCAAGGATCCCGAAGTTTGTGCCAATGCCTTGGCCCATTTTCCTTCTCCAGGGGTTCGTGATACTATCTCCAAGATGGAAGGTGATTCCTTGTTGTCCAGGTTGATTTTGAATTCTTGCAACGTTTCTGCCCTTTTGGCAGAAGGTGTTACTCGGTTTCGAAAAAGGAATGGAGGAGTATGAGGATTTTATGAAGAAGAAGGATGGAATGAAAGCTTCCATGATGGAGATTGAAGGTTTTTCGAGGAAAGAGGAAAGTTATGTTGAGAAGATTAATGAGTTGTCTCGCGGTCATGAGATTGAGCTGGCAGGGTTGAAGAAAGCCATGGAGGCTGATAGGGCTAAGTTGGATGCTGACCGGGAAGCCTTTGAGGTGCAGAGAAGGGCCTTTGAGATGGAGAAGGAAGGCTTAAAGGCTTTGGTCACCCAGACCTCTGATGACAACAAGTGGCTGATTGAACATGGGTTTCAACAGGTTGTGGCTTATTTGCTTCATTCTAGTGAGTTCAACTCGGTGCTGGGCGGTGTGTATACGAAATTGTTGGCCCATGGTAAGCATTTGGGCTTCGTTGCGGGCTTTAGTCATCACGAGTCTGGCCAGCCTATAGAGAAGTTACCCTTGTTCAACCGCGACGCTTACAAGCTTTTCATGGATTCGGTTCGTTCAATGGAGAGGCTCACTTACCCTTACGTGGGTGAGGTTTCATCATGCTATGGTAAGCCCCTTTCTGTGTTGCAGGGTTTGAAACCAGCCGGCCTTGATGAGAAGGTTGCTAAAGATGTGCTTGAGTCCTTGTCGAAGAAACGCTCCCGTTCCGGTGATAGTGAGGAGACTTTATCTGGGGAAAGCGACGGATCTCATATGGCAAGCCTCGAAGGCTCGGCTATTGCTGATGTTGGCCTGCAAGTCAAGAAGTCCAAGAAGGGTAAAAGTGTTAAGGGTGGTAAGGCTGGTGTCACACCCCCATCTAGGGCCTAGGGGCGTGACTCGATAGTTGGTACCACATTTGTAAATAAATCAGAGTTACGATTTGTTAGCGGAAAAATTTATAAAATATAAGGATTAAAGTTGTAAAATATTTCCATTTCAAAAGTCGAGACAAAAAGTCTCGATTGGGTTTACTTGTTTATTTGTTTTTACAAAAGCATCATATTAAAGATTTAAACAAAATTTATCCGAGCTATCGGATTCTTGAGCCTTCGTCCTTTAGCTCTAACCTTGGTTACCCGCAAAATGTTATAAAAATACGTCAGCAACGAATGCTGGTGAATATGCTGACGCGAAAATATTTTCTTTTACTTTGTTACCTCTCGAGGGTTACGCGTGCCTCGGCCCATCTTGTCTTAGGAATAACAAAGTTAAAACAATATCATTATAACTCGAGCCTCTACCTAGGTCACCCCAGCAAGACACCGCAGCGTCCCGACGTACTTAGGTACCATAAATATACATAAGGTCATTCTCACTCGAACATACTTTGGTTCAGCCCATCGTGGCTGGAGGTCGTGACCAGGCGTGGTGCGATGTGCCCACCACATTTTACCACATATGTAAGGATCCAGACAAACGTATACTACAGCCTGAGGGCTAAGCTTTTACTCTTATTCATAATGTTTTTAGAGACATTTAGTCTCATGTAATGTTTTACACATAACACATTTATTTATTTGAAAACAAGTTTGTAAAAGTGGGGCGTATTCACCTTTGATCGGGACCGGTTTCCAACACCGTCCTTGCGTAATATTTCTTGCTATCTCGCACCTATAGTACGAGTATAACTTTTATTAGTCGGATATACAATCCGGCTTTAGACCTTTAGTCTTATTACCTCGATGAACCTTTAGTTCATTTCTTTTACTTTAAAACCTTTAGTTTTAAAAGCAATATTTATAAACCTTTAGTTTATTATAAAAACCCGACGTTTCTTCTTTTCTAAGAAACGTATTCTTTTTCCTTTATCATATAAGAATATCCTTATTACTTATATAATAATCATAACAAAGAATTATATATATAATTCACACACACACACACACACACACACATATATATATATACTTTCATATTTCTTTCGTTACTGCTTTTCTTTGTTATATTACTTTTCTTTTTATAAACATCGAGTATAATTCCGACTTAGGGCATTAAGCCTTTATAATATTTTATTATTATTTTAGTCTGGTAGTAAGCCTTACCTTTCCTCGGCTTAATACTTCCTAGATACTCGAGCAGCGCTTCTACGCCGCTTAGCCTTTTCAAAACTTGTCTTGATCACCACTTCACTTTGGCACGCAAATCGAGATACCAAATCTTCTCGGCACGTACTTCGAGGTGATCGTCAGGTTGTAAAAACATCACCACCTTCTTGCTCGGAATGTCGTCGGGAAGTGGTACGAATATCGAGGTATGGCACGTTTATCGAGGAATCGGGGCACGGTTTTCGAGGTGGATCGTTGGCACGAATTTCGAGACTTAGAGAGATGTTTAGAGAGAGAGTTGCAAACTGATTTTGGTGTGATTTATGAAGACCCCGGACCTGCTATTTATAGGTAAAATTTTGGATCCTATCGCGATACGCGATAGGCTCCTAATCACCCATCGCGTAGCGCGATGTAGCTACGCACAGTCACAACGTAGGTCTGCCACGTGTTGCTACGTGGCAGACGGTGTGCCATGTGTTAACACGTGGCGGGCGATGTGCCACGTGCCGGGACACGTGGCGAGAGGTGTGCCACGTGTGGACACGTGACAGTCTTGTGCCAGAGGTGTCAGGACACGTCATCGCGATACGCGATGACTTAGGTTCAACAAGCTATCGCGTATCGCTGTTGACCCTTCCAGAAGGTTTGACCAAGCCCCATCGCGATACGCGATGGCTTGTCCCTTGACACCATCGAGTAGCGCGATAGGACAAAAAAACAGATTTTTCATTTTTAACTTTGGAGTTTGGATTTGGTAGAATTAGTCCCTTAACTTTGGAAAGTTGACATTTTTGGCCCGAAATTTCCGTGACGTTACAGCTTGTACTTTGAAGCATGTTTCTGATGTTTAAATACTTGATTCGTAGCTTTCTTAGCATCTTAAAACAATGTTGTGTAATCTTAAACAATGTAGGTTTGGCATGAAACTCTTAAAGTTTCTGCCTTGTGGTTGTGTTTGGCCTTTACGGCCCTTGAACATTTTCTTGGGAATCCTTATTATTTCCTTGTTTTAGCCTTAATTGGCTTATTATGTATGGATACTATGGCTTTAGAATGGCATTGTTTATGAACTTATGATGTTCTATGTATTTGTGTGTTGATTGCTTGTCTTGTTAGTTTGATGTGATTTTAGCTAACTTTCCTTAAGAAGTTTTAGTGCTGCAGTCACTTTTAGCTTCAAGGCTTCGTTAGGTAAAAAGCACATGTTGGTTATCCTTTATATCACTACTTAGTGTATGTTTTTGTTTTCGTAAACTTTTTTAAAGTTTAAGGAACGAATTGGTGTAGGCTGTTCAGACCTGTCTATGAGATTAGTTTTAGTTAAAAAATTTTCTAAGTCTCATGGAGTTAGATTGATATAGGTACTCATCTCTTATATAGGTCCATTTAACCCTTGAACCTATTGAGCAATATGGCCTGGGAGCTCATCCCCTTACATGGCCCTTGCCATGGAGTTTCTTGCTAGGTTCTCAACCTGATTATAGGATAGTAAAGACAAGTTATGACAAAAACTTTATCATTCATTCGAGAGGTTGATGTTCACAAAAAGGAGAATTATACATCTCTTGAAATACATCTTAAGACTTAGACTAGGCATGGAACCTTTTAAGGGTTTTGCCGTTCCAGTGTCTTGGAAGCCTTTTGCCTTTTGCGTAGGCCAACTTGTAGGATCCACCCTTGTGAGCTTCAAGGATTGTGTATAGCCTTTCCCACTTTGGGCCAAGTTTTCCTTGGTTTTCTTTCTTGCTGGCCTCACTGTTTCGGAGTACAAGGTCTCCAGGCTTGAAACGTTCAAGTTTCACTCTTGCATTGTAGTAAGCTTCCATTTTCTGTTTGTACTTAGCCTCTTTTATTGCGGATTGATCACGAACTTCTTCAAGGAGTTGCAAATTCAACATGGTCTCATTGTTGTTTGATTCGAGGTCCATGTTGAGTGTTCTTTGAGTCACAACTCCAACTTCGGCTGGAATTACAGCTTCTGATCCGAACACTAGGCTGTAAGGTGTTCGTTTGTGGCTTGTTTTTTCGGTTGTTCTTATTGCCCATAGAACATTTGGGAGTTCTTCAAGACAATTGTTGTTGTGCCTTCCCATCCTTGTTTTGATTCCTTCTACAATGGTTCTGTTTGTTCTTTCAACTTGTTCGTTGGACTGTGGGTAGGCAACCGAGCTGAACACTTAGGTGATTCTGAATTCTTTGCACCATATGCTAAAAGGCTTCTCGGCAAATTGCTTCCGATTATCCGTGACTAACACTCCTGGCATCCCATAGCGACAAATAATGGTTTCCCACACAAAGTCGATGACTTGTTTGCCCGTTATTTTGGCAAGTGGTTTGACTTCAGGCCACTTGGTAAAGTAGTCAATAGCTACTAGCAAAAATTTTACCCCACCCTTGGCCGGTGGGAATGGACCAACAATATCCATTCCCCATTTGTGGAATGGCCAAGCCGAGAAGATGGGGACTAGATCATGTTTTGGGCTTTTGGGAACCGGTGCATGGATTTGACAGGCTTCACATTTTTTGAGCTGTTCTGTTGCGTCTCGGTGCATGGTGGGCCAGAAGTATCCGAGGTTCATCAATTTTGCAACCACCGTTCTTGGCCCAAAATGAGCTCCACATATTCCCTCATGAACCTCTTTGATCAGATATTGGCTTTGTTCAGGGCCCACACATCTTAGTAGCGGTCCAAGGTAAGCCTTCTTATAAAGGGTTTCTCCTTGCAACACATACTATCGGGACTTGATTCGAACCCTTTCAGTCTCTGTCTGGTCCAAAGGTAACTCACCATTTTTGAGGAACTTTTCTATGGGAGTCATCCAATTGGGACCTTCATCAGTGATTACATCTTGGACTTCCAATTCTTGAATTGAAGGAGTCTTCAACACTTCAACCAAAACTTTCTTACTGAGGTGTGCAAATGTGAGGGATGCTAGTTTGCTTAGGGCATCAGCTCTCTTGTTTTGTGATCTTGGGACTTGCTTGATAATGCACTCTTGAAATGTGGTCATCAACCCTTTTGCCGTTTCACGATACTTCTTCATGTTGGGCTCTTTCGCTATATAGCTATCATTGACTTGACTTAAAACGAGCAACGAGTCTGTTAAGACTCGTAGCTTTTGGATCTTCATTTCTTTGGCAATCTTCAGAACGGCGATCAATGCTTCGTATTCAGCTTCGTTGTTGGTGGTCTGAAATTCAAGTCGAAGAGCGTATGTAAATTCTAACCCTTCAGGGTTGATTAAAATGAGCCAAGCTCCTGACCCTTCGATGCTGGAAGCTCCATCGGTAAAAAGCTTCCAGGCTTCAGGGTCAGAAGGTTCAGTGGCAGTTGTGTGTATTTCTGGAATGACTTGCTTCGGGATTTCTACAATGAAGTCCGCCAAGACTTGGGCTTTTATAGCTTTTCTTGGGACATAGGTGATGTTATGTTCACCTAGTTCCATAGCCCATTTGGCCAATCGGTTTGAATTTTCAGGTTTTTCAAGCACACTTTTGATAGGTTGGTCAGTGACTACTTGTATAGGGTGTGCTTGAAAGTACCTTCGAAGCCTTCTGGCCGTTTGAATTAAGGCCAGAGCAAGTTTTTCCAAAGGAGGAAATTTGATCTCTGCCAGTTTTAGTGTTTTACTAAAGAAATAAACGGGTACCTGAACTTTGTCTCGTTCGATAGTTAGAACCGCGCTTAATGCTTCTTCAGCGACTGAGAGATAGACAGAGATCAATTCTCCCGTTTTAGGGGCTGCAATAGCTGGAAGTGAAGCCAAGTGTTGCTTCATTTGGTTGAAGGCTTCTTCTGCTTCTTCCGTCCACCTGAAATCTTTCTTGTTTGTGCAACCCTTTAACGTTTTGAAAAAGGGTAGGGATTTCTCAGCAAGCTTGGAGGTAAAACGCTTCAAGGCTGCAAGCCTTCCGTTTAGGCTTTCCACTTCTTTTTTGCTTTGTGGAGATTTAGTTTCAAGAACAGCCCTGACTTTGTTGGGATTGGCTTTTATGCTTTGTTTCCCCACAATGTGTCCCAAAAACTTGCCTTCTTCGAACCCAAATGAACAATTCCCCGGGTTGAGCTTCATATCAATCTTCCTCAAGTTTTGGAAGGTTTCTTCTATGTCATCAAGCATTTGACGTTCGGTTTTTCTTTTGATCACCAAATCATCGATATAAGCTTCCAGGTTTCTGCTAATTTGGCTAGCGAATGCTTGGTCGATCAAACGTTGGTAAGTTGCACCGGCATTTCGTAGGCCAAAAGGCATCTTTTGATAACAGAAAATGCCCCTGTCCGTGTGGAATGCGGTTTTTTCTTCATCTTCCACCTTCATGAGGATTTGGTGATAACCCTTGTAGGCATCATGAAAACACTTGAAGGGATGGCCTGTTAGGGAGTCAACCTTGAGGTCCATCTCGGGTAATGGGTAGCAATCCTTAGGGCATGCTTTGTTTATGTCTTTGAAGTCGATGCACATTCTCCAAGACTTTTCAGGCTTTCGAACCATGACTGGATTGGCTACCCAAGATTGATACTTGACCTCATGTAGGATCCCAGCTTGTACAAGCTTTTCGACCTCTTGCCACTGCCAAGCTTCTTTCAGGAGCTAGGCTTCGTTTCATTTGGACAACAGGCTTGACATCGAAAGGTATTTTCAGCTCATGCTCTGCAATGCTTCGAGGGATGCTGGTCATGTCTTCCGGGCACCAAGCAAAGACATCACTGTAGCTCATCAACAGCTTTTCAAGGTGTGAAAGTGTTTCTTTAAAAAGGCCTGTGTTTACCCATACCTTTTGTTCAGGGTACTTGGGGTTTATGATTAAGCTTTGCTCTTCATCTTTGCCTTTTGAACTTTCCCCTTCAACCGTGTGAACCTCTTGGGTAGGTTGAAGGGTTGCAATTCCCCTGTCAGTTGGGAACTTCACAGCACCTTGACCAACTGAGACAGCCATGTTGAACACACATTATCCTGGTCTTCCTATGATTACATCATAGTTGGAAGGTATGTTGATAACCACAAAAGTGAGTGGTTTGGTTTTTGTCATCTTGCCTTCACTAAAACATACATCAAGGGTTAGTTGGCCTAAAGGCTTCAAGGGTACATCGGCGATACCTTTTATAGAAGACCCGGAGGGTTGAAGCCTTGAACGTTCCTCGTTACTCAGACGATTGAAGAACCTTTCATACATGATCTTTGTGATCGCCCCTGTGTTGATGTAGGCTTTGCTTGTTTTGAGTGTTCCCACGTTTGCCTCTACCACCAAAGGGTTTGAGAGTAAGTCACCTTGAGGTGGTGGGAAGCAGACACATTGAAGCTCCCAAGCCTCCAAGCGTTGTCGTTTGTGAGAAACACCATCGTCTATATTCACCATATTCACCTCTTTGCTTTTTCTTTCAGCCATCTTGTCTTTGACCCCTTTCACCAAATGAGCCAATTCTCCAGACTTAACGGCCTCCTCAATTCTTCTCTTGAGTTGAAAGCAATCGTTGGTGTGGTGACCTTTTTCTTCATGAAAATCACAGAACTGGGTGGAGTTTTCGTTTTTCTTGCTCTTGGGCAGGGGTCGAGGAGGTCGGAAGTTGTGTTTCACCTCTTCTGTGGCAAGGATCTCCTGAGGGGTTTTGGTTAAGGCTGTGAAGTTCACAGTCTTTTCCCTGCTTGGAGGGTTCCGACCTTCAGGCCTTCGTTGGTCTGAACTCCTTGGGTATTTGTCTTAAGGGTTGTAGTTCCCTTTCTTTCGGTTGGGGCTGTTGCCTCGCCAACTTGGAGCTCTTTTCCTTTGTTCTTTGAAATCAACAGCCTCCTCGCCTCGGATATGAGCTTCGGCTTGCTCAAGAGCTTCTTCAAGGGTTTTAGGTAAGCCCTTGTTAAAGTCCCGTGTGAGGTATTTGGAGGTGATGGCGTTCATGAAGCATGCCACCCTCATTTTTTCGTCAGCCCCCACATATTGTAACCCTTATTTTTTGTACCTTTCGATAAAGTCTCGAAGGCTTTCATCATCCTTCTGCTTTATCTGGAAAATGACCATGGCATCCTTGACATACCTCCTTTGTTATGAAAAGTGGGGCAAGAATCCTTTGCTCAGATCATAGAAGCTTCGAACGCTTTGAGCAGGAAGGTCATTGAACCATATCCTGGTTGATCCGACTAATGTTTGCATGAACATCAAGCAACATTCAGAGTGGGACCATTTTTTCAATTCTGGCCGCCCCAGTGAAGACCTGGAGATGGTCCTCGGTATCCTCGGTCCCATCATATGTTTTTATATGGGGTGGCATCTTGATCTTTGTTTGGGGGTCATAATCGGCAATTCGCTGGGAGAAACAAGAAAGGTTGCCAGGCTTGTAAGGTTTCGCAAGGTCTTCATCTACCCTTGTATTATGACTCGTTGTTCCCTGGTGAGTACCCAGTGCTTGGTTGATGAGCTGGGTCCAAGGGAGGTGTGCCGTCATTTGGGCTATCATCTGACGCATGAGGTTGAAGCCTTGAAGGCTTTCAGGGGTTGCTGCTATTTGGTTTGTTCCCATGGGAGTGTTCGTTGCAGCACTTCGAGCCAAGGGTAAGACCGACATGGCCTGCTCCCATGTAGTGGCTGTAGGGGGAACGCTTGAAGCAGGTGACTGCCATATTTGGTCGAGAGTGGTTTCGTGTCCAAGGGGTTATGAGGTGAACAAAGGGAAAGCCGTTGGGCTTGGTCTCCCATAGGTGTAGGGAGATGGGTTAAAGGGTTGACAGTTATACTTGGACCAACCTCTAAATGAGAAGCAGCAGGTTGTGAGCTGGTTAAAGGGGAAGGTGGACGTCCGAGTGACAGTGAGGGTTCATCGTCGTCGTACTCCAGCCTTAATCTTATCCCTTTTTCTCTTTCTTGGCTCACGTGGCGGTTAAGAAGATGTCTTAGTTGCAAGAAATGCCGTGACACACCTTCCATCGTCAAGTCAACACGTTCCGGGGTGTTCGTGACTCCTGCATGAGGAGAAGGAACCCCAGATCGTGTAGGAGTCGGAGTTCAAAAAGGTGAAAACTCGAGGAACAAAGGTTCCGTCGAGGTTCCTCCCGGAGTGGAGAAAATCGAGGTTGTCGCCGAAGTTTCTTGACCGGCGCTTGGTGTCGGTGTTCTTGACACTTGGTTAACTTTTTCCAGAGATTCACCTTCTGTCATGGTGATGGAGCTACACTACTGGTCTTTATGATAAAGTAAGCGGCATAGCCCCACGGTGGGCGCCAACTTGTTGCTACAATAAAGATAAGACCAATGATAGTGAATAGACTGGTTAAGCTAAAAGGCTTCAAGGGTTCAGATTAGCCTAACGCAGGTCGTGGTGTCCCTCTACGTTTGCAAAACGTAGAAGGAGGTTCACTAGTTAGTTGTTTGTTGTTATAGCTCACCGATAATCAAGAACCGTGATGTTCGGGATCGGTTCTTGGATGAAGCTATGATGTTTGTGAAGTGAGAAAGAAATAAGCAAGGAGTGTATTTCTTAAGAGAGAAGAGAAGATTATGGAGATGGTGTTATCTGCCCAAATCTGGTGTATTTCTTAGATGAAGCTAAGCATCTCTTATATAGGTGAAGAGATGTAAGCTCTTTAGTCCAGATGTAACTAAACTAGTTAACCTCTTGTTTGCATAGAGAGTTGACCATTGTTAGGCGGGAAGCTTTGGACCGCTGGTCCATAGGTAAAATAATATTACTTTATCTGAGTATGTCCTTTGCTCAGAGGGGACACGGATGTGAATAGTGACGTGACATCGTACTGTAGCACGTGGGTGCTTATTTACATAAGTTTGGGCGGGATTTGAAGCTTTTAACCTTTTAACCATTTTAGCGATAATATGTTCCAGCCATTTTATTATTTCCTTGGGCTACCCCCGTCATCAAAAAACAAAGATGGTGAAAAAAATATATGGATTCACATAACACATGTGGGAACTTGGTGAATAATATAATTTAAAACTAACACAACGAAGGGTTGTTTGATAAGATTAAGAACTTAGTTTTAAATGCAAAATTGAGCCTGCTTGGTAAGTTGTAACCATGTTTCCTAGTTAGATCAGTTTATGGTTTTAGTATATTGTTGTTAGCTTTCAAATGATTCCAAATGATGTTGGTTTTAGTTGATGGCTTTAGTATATATGGAAGAAATTAATATAAACGACCATGATTTCAAGAATCACCCAAGTGTAATTTGAAAATAAGATTAAGATAAATTTGGATTTTCCTAGGGATTCCAGCCATCACCATATGGTTAATCTAACAATTGACAAATCTTCCAATAATCAAGTCCATAATATATCTCAAACTAGGAATGACAACGGAAACTGAACATGATAAGAGTACTCGAAACATCCAGGGCGGGCATAGGCTCTAGCAATCGGTTTGGCTGTGTTGAGATTGCGTGGTATTTTCGAGAGAAAAGATAAAATGGGTTTTAGGTTGAAGTTGAACAACCAACCACCCAGGATATGTGACATCCACTCGCATAAATATCATGTCTTCTATCACATCCCTAATGACAAATTTATGGTGGCCTGGTGGGGCATGCTTCGAAATATCAAATAATCCCATTATGGTGTTACATTAATGTTCCAACATATAATTAACGACATATACATTATTAATTGAAAATAAGATAACTCGATTGTTCTTTTTTTTTTGGTAATTATTATTATTATTATTATTATTATTATTAAAAGGAAAATACAGATTTCCTACATAACTCTGAGTTACATAGATACCCGAGTCCTTTTAGGTGAACGAAATTGTCGAACATATTCCAAATTTCATCTTGAAATGAAGGCTTTTGATAAAACAAAAATGATCATATCTAAAGTCCAAACATTGATCGAATGTACATGAGAAGAGAAAACAAATCAACTCTATATTTTTTTTACTTCAAACCAAAACATGGCAGTTGATACTGGCGTTTCGGAGAATTCACGAACTAAATAATGTATACTTTTTTTAAAACGGTGATTAAAATTATAGTAATAAACATAACAATTAGAAAAATCATGGTATTAAAGTGAGTTTATAACATACCAAATAGTTATAAATATAAGATTTTGGGTATTTTAAAATATATGTACATAATATCGGAAATTTTTGTAAAATTTGTGTGCCTCCAAGGAAAGTGTCCCAACCGGACGCCCGCCCACCCTCGTAGCCTCCCTTATCATTTAAAACCAAACTCCACTTGTTGATTGCTTATTCGACGTAGATTTTGCGGTTTAATAAATTGAATAGGTGCGTTTGCTTCTCCATGGTGTACCGTTACATTTTTTATTTTTAAAAAATATAATATTTCGACTGGTTAGTTATAGAAAACAATTTAATTCAAGAAATAAAACCCTACAATACTTTAAAAAGTAGAAATTATAACTATTCAATTTCAATGGAATAAGAGTGGTGACCAATGGGGTCACATTCTTCTCAATAATTCCACCCTTTTGTGTCAATAATATTCCAGGAACAAATATACGCTCTCTTTTTAGGAGGTTATGGGTGGACAAATGGACCTTCAAAGCCCTCTCTTCTTGAACACCTTGATATTCACAAAACATATTTTTGTCTTTTCTAATCATATAAATATGAGATGTACTGAATTAAGTTTTGATCGAACATCATTATTGAAATAATAATGTAATAAAATAATACAGGAGGTTGAAACTAGTAAGCAATGTGAATAAATTTTCCACCATTTATATTTAAAAAAAAACTAATTATGGAGGTAAGGTACCAGACACAACATGCAAAGTGCAAACAATAAGTCATCCACAACGCTGAAAGAGTATACCCCGAGGGAAGGCACAAATCCTTCCGGAAGACATACTTGTCAGCTCTGAGATAATAAGCACAACGGACGACTCACCATGAGAAAACATGGATAAACACGTGGCAGAGAGCCACCGGTCAATAATCCTGGAAATGGTACGAACGCATGATGGACAATAAGGACAGACCAACACGGTACCCGCCCAGGACGAAAGAATCTTATGCGCCAGACTGTCCAACCAATCATAAATGAGTATCATGTGCAGCCATGAGAATAGAAGGTTCCGTTGAGTGAGACAGCTGGTCAAATCCTTCTCCCCCATTCGGCTATAAATACAAAATGAGGTTTAAGTGTTTAACGATAAAAGGATCCAATCTCTCAATTCCTAACAGACATATTCACTACTTACCATACTGATTCTCACGCTGGAGGGTGGTTACGAGAAGACCCCATATTCCCCTTCTCGTAACGAGCTCACGTTGTCTGGTTTTGCAGGTCATTACCGTTGGAGCTCCATCTTTGGGCGGTTTAAGTTGAGCTCCATCTTTGCAGGTCATTACTTAATATCTCGCCCAAATATTAAGTTGAGCCTATCGAGGGTCGGTTTAGATATTCATCCATCTTTAGACGAGATATTAGGTTAAATATGATAAGATCTAACTTAGTGTTTCTTCACTAGCTCATTTATACTATAACTATTTTCATATTTCATATTAAATGTTTTCATATGAGTTGGTTAACTATATCGTCTAGGCAACGGATTTCGTCATTGTTTGTTAAAGCTATAAAAAGTGTTCATCTTGACCCATTCCTATCTTCTTTCCTGCTATACCCTTACCATTACAATTCTTATCCTAACTGAACATACAAACCTATATACAAAATAAGAGAGTTTATGGTTGTTTTCTATGGAGAACGAGACCGTTAGTTTTGACATATACCTAAACGTAAACACACTTGTAAAATTACATAAATAGTGCTAATGGTACGTTAAATTTTAAAGATTTGGTCATTGTGACTTGACATGCAATGAGGAAATAATTATCGTCTCACTTATTATTGTGTTGGTGGGACGACTCGTAGTGTTTGGGCCTGAGTCACGTGTCAATATTCAAATTCAATAATGCTGCAAATTGGGCTTCATGCTGCTGCTCAGTGTCACATGATATTTTGTATTTCTTGGACTCAATTCTCTTATCAACTCAAGTTTTAAGAAACATTACACGCAATATTTCAAGATGCAATATTATCATGCCTTGCTCACAATTATGGTGAACTTCGCTGGATTATTTATGTCTATACTTCACGACCTTCGGGTTACACTACCTAGTCACACACCTACACCTTGTGGTGTAACTACCCACGTATATAGTAGCTAATCTCGTTTACACCAATGTACCAAATATCTAGACTAATTTTCACTTCATACAAACATGGCTATTGCCCAAAGTAGAGGTGCACACAAAACCCAAACCCGAATCCGAATCCGAACCCGAAAATAAAACCCGGAACCGGGTTTTATAAACCCGGGTTTTTAATTCCCGAACCCGAACCCGACCCTACCCGTAAGGTACGGATAGGGTATGACTTTCAATGCTGAAACCGGAACCCGATAATACCCGAAACCGGTTCTAGTTATACCCGAAACCCGGGTTTTTTGCATATCCGGATATTAATGTTTGTGCACCTATGTATGTGTAGCACTTGGCACTGATTGTATGACTACCCATATAAATGATCTTCCATTCTCCAACAAATTTTCTTCGGGCAATAATTGCTTAGAGCAACACCTTTTGTCTTTTGCTATACCAAAAAAAAAAAACTCCAAAACCATTCAAAAATAACGGTTTGTGTCCTTTTTTTATACACCATAAGTAATATAAAAATAGTTGGTTGACATTTGGTTTTAGTCACAAATCACAACACTTGAAGAAAATGGCTTCCACTTCTGTTGGCACTGTTTCTAGTTCTACAGCTTGATTATCACCAATTTGGGTTCATTTCGATTTATGTCAAATGTCGTTTGGTCATTGAAAGCTCATTGCAACTCTATTTTTAGGTCAGATTTAATAACGATTTTGAATCAACATGTGAAATCATGTCGAGCGGCTCGTGTCAAAGACTTTTTGAAAAGACAATTGGAACTCGGGACCCGCGGGAATAAATGAAGATGATCAACTTCATCGAAGATGATTTAATGGTTTTATTTTATCCGGAAGGACCGAAACTATCTATGTAGAAAATGGGTTTTTTAATACCTGAAGGTATTCAAATACCCGAAAAACGGGTTTTTCAATACCCGAAAATAGGGAATTCAAATACCCGGGTATTGAAGACCCGATTTACTACCCAACCTGAACCCGGTACACATGGTATCGTTTTCAAGCCAATACCCAGACCCGAACCCGACCCGGGTATTGTAAATACCCGATTTACCAATGCCCAGTCATACCCGAACCCAATTCCATACCAAAATCCGAGTTTTTCTAATACCCGATTTGTGCACCTCTAGCCCAAAGTACATCTTCAAGTTTACTTTATACCTACTACTAGAGGCGGAAATCTTGCCCAAAGCATTTCAAATGTGTCAATCCGAGTTGATTTGAAAAATTATATGGGTTGATTTACATAATATATTTTAACTAAAAGATTCAAAATAGGTCACTTGAAATTCCACCTTGTTATTTTCGGGTCAAAATAGGTCGACAAATTAAAAAAAATGATCAATGCGGGTTAGTATCCTAAGGAATTGTGAAAGGTTCGGGTCGAAATGAGTTTTTGAGTGGCACAAATTTTCACATGAGACAAGTTTTGATACAAAACGAGTTTTGGACTGGAGCGAGTTCGGTTTAGGTTTCAAGCCGACAAGAGTTTTCGCACGGGATGGGTTCAACTAGGTTTTGGTTTTTTGTTTTGTTTTGGTCGCTCTTTTTCGGTTTTAGTTCATCTCTTGGTGTATTTTTTTGAACGAGGACAACGAATTAAACATTTTAGTTTTTTTTATTTATATTTTGCGCTATGATTTTTTTATTATTTTTCTGAGAGGTTTTTGATCTTAATTTAAAAGGGTATGTTTGGTAGTGAGCTTTAGAAGCTTTAAGGAGCTTCTAACTTCATGATTTTAAGAAAAAGCTCATATTAATTGGGTCAATTTGAGTTGCTTTGAAAATTATAAGGGTTGGAAAAAAAGTTGGTTTAAAAAACAATCCATTTGAATTACTTTATATTTCAGCTTTACTTCTTAATTTTTGCCAATGGTTACACGTGTACTATCTTTGCATGAATTACACGTCTACATTCGGATTATGTGTGCACTAACATCAGGTGAGTCATGTACCGACACTGATTATGTGGTTGGTGTACGGTGAATCATGTACCCATCGTACCGTGCGGACACCCAACTAGTTTTATTAAAAGTTCCAGCAACTTTATCAAATCTACTATTATAATAAAAGACTACTAACTTGTGCCACTTGTCACTCCCTTAGCCATTCTCATTTATTTTTAGCATTTTTTCAAAAACATAAATTTGAATCTGGTCAACTCATTTACCATGCTTTCTAAAAATTCGAATTCTTTGTTTATTTGGAAAGCTACAATCACGATTTACTAGCTATTTAAAACTTCTCATTATATCCTTTTTTTTTCATAACTAAGATACCATTAGTTGTTTGTTATTTCATTATTCATATTTTTGTTGACTATATTTTGCTTAATGTGCAAAGTTTCTCATTTTCATTAAAATCACTTTATTTAAAATTTTTAAAATTAAGAGAATTTTAGGTAAATATTAAAACCATTATTAGTTTGAGCTGAAACTTTGAAAACCTACAATTCTGGTTTTCTTGCTAAAACTCTAATCGTACGAATAATCATTAGTTTTAAACCTTAAAATAAATATTAAATTATGTTTTTTCCTTATTAATGCATATATAAGTGTGGAAACAATCATGGTTTGCTAGGTGTTTAATATTTCAACAACTTTCAAACGAAATTATCTAATCACACGGAATATGTATCAAATTATAAAATTCATTATTTAACACCTTTAAGTAATATAAATGTGAGTGATTTGATTTTTAAGTTTCTCTGAATATAAATCAATAGATTATTTTAGATAGATTTCTTAATAAATAAATCAAGGGTCTAATATGATCAAGCTATAATTACGACTTTTTTATTTAATCTGGTCAACTCATTTACCATGATTGTTTCCTGTAAATATGAATTCTTTCATATTTTGAAAACTACAATAATGATTTTTAATTGTTTTAAATAATTATAGAGATAGAGATATATCAACTTAATTAAATACTGCAACTTCTTTTTAAAATAATCACTAATCACACGGGATTAGTATTCAAAGTTTAAAGCATTCCTTTTCTAATATTTTAAAGTACTATATATAAGACACATCATGTGGTACTTTGCTATCGTATACAGTAATCAACGTTTTCACAACAGTGGCAAACAGGTTAGTATGCCTTTTTCATATTTCTGCCAATTGCATTCCTTATGTAATATTTTCAACTATTTCATATGCTCCTTGGTTATATGACTTTTAATTGTACTAAATTAAAAAAAAGTTGAAATATTTCAATACAGGTCGGTTGGTGACAACAAATTTATCATGCTCAATCAACTTCAAATTCAATTAGTATAATACTCTGTATCAAAATTTCTGTTAGTATAATATTTTTAAAAGTATCCAGTTCAATAAAAAAATAACCAACATATATGTTTTTACTTGAAAGAACCCGTGTTCTCACATGGACAGTTATACGCCGCCTTGTCAAAAGTTACAAGCACACATGTTCTAAAGAATTTGATTCTTGATAAATAAGGTAATCTGACTAATATAACTACAAATGTAGTGTACAATGAAATTTTCTTATTTGTAAAATATTTGTGTAATGTATATTTTGTAATTCCTGTAATTTTAATATAAGTTGTAGTTGTATTAATAATATATGGTAATTTCGTTGTTGATTGTATATTTCTTAATGTTTAAATTTTAAAACGAGAAATTACGATTTTCCTCCCTATGCTTTATGGGCGGGAGCACTTTACAGATCCCAATCCGATTTAGCGCGTTGCGTGCCACTAAAGCACAGAGAGGCAAATCATAATTTTCTATTTTAAATTTTTCATCAATTACCCGTGTAATACACGGGTCTCAAACTAGTACCTAAATATATTTAAAAACCTATTGCTAACAGCTACCAGCTTCCAGCCACCAACTAGTTTTGCCAAACATACCCAAAACCCCTAAAAAAATAAAAATAAAAAAATCATAACTCAAAAACAAAAACAAAAAAAAACTAAAATGTTTCCTCTGTTGTGCTCGTTTAAAAAAAAGAAAAAAAATACCAAAATCGATTCCGACCATAACCTGTTCTGACCAAAATCAGACCAATCATTTTTTTAATTGACCTGTTCTGACCCTAATACATTCCGACTATAACTCACTTTGACCCATGACCTGTTTGACCAAACCCAACCCATTTGCCACCCTAGGCTAACACTATGACCAAACGATTCAGTTGCTAAATTTAGCACTATTTGATTGAAATTCTTATCGAGCATATTTAGCTTGTGGAAGCATATTATCCGATTACTATTTTTTTCGAAAAGCCAACTTTATAAAAATAAAAAAATGGACGACTTGAAAGAAGCGAAAGCCCAAACGTACAATCAATGGAAAATAAAGAAGAAATTGTTGGGTTTTCACAAGATTATTAAAGTCATATAAACCCATTTATATGAAAAACGCAGCGGATAAAATAGTTTTAAATCTTGTTATTTAGATTAATATAAAATTTTATATGTAAAACCCAAGCCTCGGATCCATATACGAAATTACATGCTTACCAAAATCAACAACCATAGAGGTTTTATGTAATACAACCTTTCAAGATGCAAGGAGGATGAAGAAGATGATGGTTTGAACAACAAGCCTTCAATGGAGAAGAGCCTTAAGCTTGTATACCCTTCCAAGCCTTCAACAAACACCTTGCATTGCTAGGATTTGTTCTTAGAAAAAACCTCTTCTTGTTCACCTCAAATCTGGCCAAAATTAATAATGAGAGAAATAAGAGAGAGCTTTGCTTCTTGTGTGTGTGAGGGAGAAAGTGTTATTCAAAATAACTCTTGAACCAACAAGACCCCTTGCATGTCCTTGATAATAAAATGGAGTAATAAAGAGATGAAAGAGAGGAGGGAAAGGGGGGGGGGGGACCTCCTTTGGGTTTCCACCCAAAATTCAAACTCAAATCAATATTATTTTGTTATCCAAGTATGTTAAGATATAATAATGCAACATAACATGTCAAGGTGACATGTATTATGTAACATGTCTTTCATATTTGTTATTTAACCAACTTAAACAACAACATGAAATGCTTTCTCTCAAAATATAAATTATCCATATAATTTATGTATTACACAAGTGCAAATATCTAGAAACCCATTTCTAAATATTCTAAGTTTTGATATTTATTTGTTAGATCATATCTTAAATAAATATCATGGTGTTTGTCTAGCTTGTTATTGAGTATGACCCGACTTGGATCATAACGTACTAGCCACATCAACTCTAATATGTGTCTTGGGCGGACCGATTTCAACAGAAATAATGAAATACAATACCAATTACAAAGGGAAATTCACGAAGTTGAACTTGCACAACTTCTCCCACTCAATGCTCGAACGCTTGCATCGATGTTTAAACCATAAGAAAGATGTGGATTTGATGTCAATCACCAACTTGGACATTCTGAAAGGCACGTTATTGAAGATGAGATCGTTCCTAGCTTTCTTAAGCAACCAACAAGAAACCGCCAAGACACCTTCAATCGCATGAAGTGCCTCCAAGTTATTGACATAAATTTTAGGGTAGGCTAGGAGCTCCTCCACTGAACTGAAATTAACTTTAAGAGGCAAATTGACCCATTCTTGCACAATAGTCCACACTCCTTTGGATGCACTATAGTTTACAAATAAATGTTGTAAAGTTTCAACATGATTTCTACATAGCACACAATGTAAGTCTTCTATAACAATTCCTCTAACTGTAAGCACCCATTTTGTCGCAATCCGATTGAGTAGCAATCTCCAAATGAAGCAGTTCACCTTTATGGGTACCCTTTTCAACCAAATTCTAAAATCAGCAACGAGGTGACTAAAGTTATCAATTTCCCACCTTAGGTATTTTGGCAAAAAAATAGCAGCCTCATCATCCGTACCTGTCCACAACCAAATATAAAAAATAATGTTAATTTGGATGTTGAAATCACAGACATACATTTTTGTAGTTGTAACACCCCTAAATTCTCGTAAACCGAATAATAGGAGTGTAGAGTTTGTAAATTAATTTCTTGGGTTTCGCTTGAGGGATCGGGGACCTATGGGCATGTCCAAGGAGGTGTCTTATCTAGTTTGGGAGCAAAGAGGATCGAATGGCAAAATACATGGGCTAGAATGTAATGTTTGGAATATTATAACCCAAATCTCCCCCTTAAACCCTTCTAGCGACCACAACCATCATCCCCTCCAAACCCTTCATTTTTTATCAATGCAATTCGATTCCAAGATCCTAGAGGTAGTTCAAGGCGTGTACTACACTTATTTTTTAATTTCATAATCTAGAACGTTAAAATGGTCGATTAATCCGTTTCTTGAACTAGGGACATATTCATATTAAAATCATTTGGCACGCTTCTCGAGGTCAAAAGTTGTAGTTTGGTGTCATAAGATCCCCATGTATGTCTAGTATATCATACTAAAATTTCATGACCATTGGAGTTGTTGTGATAGGTCAATTGATAAAAACCGATTTCTAGGGTTCTTGAATGTTTGTTGTATTTCGGGTATTGTTTGAAGGAATGGTCAACCTGATTAGTTTTACGGGTCTTGTGTTAGTGTAAGAACAGTAGGAAAATTATTTTTTTTTTGGGTACAAGGGCTGTTTTGGTTGGTGATTCCTAATTGAATTGTAATAGCGCGTAAAATTGGTTAATTGTGAATTAATGAGGAAAATGATGGGATTTCAAACCCCATAAACTTGGGTGGTTAAATATTGATGGGTAGGCTGTCATAATGTCAAATATTATCAAAATGGGGCTGATTTGGTTGGTGGTTGGTTAATTGGTTCGTTAATGCATGAATTTGACACAAATAACGTAAAACAGGCATAGTTGGGGAACCATTGGTGGTGTTTATATTGGTAGGGATTTTTGGGTAATTTAGGAACTCCAGGGGCTGTTGTGGATCCATATGAATTCAGGTGAGGCCATGGGTCAATCCAACCCCATTAGGACGTCTCGTAAAGTAAGCGAGTCGTTGCGGTCTAGTTAGTGATTGTTGTGTGCTTTAACTTGAGAGGCTTGTGAATTGCGAGTGATTAGCTAGAGGATCCAGTTGTGATATTTGTGTGATTGGTTTCAGGTGAGTTTCATGATGCCTCTTTTTAAATGTTTAACGTTTTTGGGCTAGCATACACACTTTATGACGATTTTACCCTTTTGAACCATTTGGATAACATTGCATAGTTTATGTTATTTTTTACTATATATTCTTGGAAGTTTGTATGATTGATGTTTTTTTATTTGGATGTGTGTGTGTAGCCACCACATGAATGTTTTTGTTAAGCCGTGACCGGGTCGAAGAGAAGTATAAAAATTCCTTAATTCCCCTGATGGGGGTTAAGGTGAGGAGTCCCGGGACAGGAAGACTGTCCTTGGGGCGAACAAATGTTTAAAAATCCCCTAACAGTTTATCTGTCATTGGGGTGAAGTTTATTCGAGTCCTTAACCTTGTGTTTTGGACTTGTGAGGATGTGACCCGTGTTACGTGCTTAACTGAGGAAAAATCATTTATTTATTTATTCATTTTTATGGAAGTCGTATGTTGGATTTCTTGACCATTTTTTGATAACTTTCAATTATAAAAACATGAACTCACTCAGCTCAAGCTGACTTTGTGTGTATGTTAGATTGATTTCAGGTTGAACGTGGATGTGATTGCTGCTTGGAGGTGCTCAAGACTACCCGAGATCCCGAGGTAGTTCTAGTCGAAGCTCTTTACCATTTTAATAATTAAGACAATCATAAACTATCTTTCTCGTCTTAAGAACAATGTTAGATATTTTTATTAACTTTTCCGCTGCAAGAATACTCTCTGTTGAATTTTTGGATTACATAAAACTGGTTTATCTTTTAAAATTTGAATTTTGCTTGGAATGATTATCAACTGTAGGACCACCGACTTTTGGGGTCTTACAAGTTTGTGTCAGAGCCAACATTCGAGATATCCAGTCACCCGTCGATGCTTGGACTTGACGATTACGAGAGGGACTAGAATTGCCAATCGCGGGTAGCTACACTCCAAGAGGTAACCTTTCACTTTACGAGTAATAGAAGATATGTTAAGTGTTTACAATTTGCTTTAAGTGTTGGGTAGAATACTAATATGAATAGGATGGGCGGGGTAAAGTAATCAACTAACCACATGGGCTAAAAGTTGTTACCGGTTACCATTAATTCCATATCCTAGACGCTACTTGTGCTTAAATTCATTAAAGTCATGTCCTTGCAGGGATAAAGCATTGGCTAACACTCGGTCGACTAGAAGGGTCATCCCACCGGACGTGATCGTAGACCTCGTGTTGAGGCTGAAAGGGAAAATCCGAGTCCCGTGCGGGAAGAAACCCCGGTTTGCGAAGAGGGAGAAAATCCCGCCTTAGACCCGTCGATACGCGCGAAAATTGTGGACGAGGTCTACCAGGTTCTTCATAGCGCTATTCCCGAGATTGTTGCTGAGGCTGTTCAAGCCATGGATGAGACATTTTTGGCATATGGTTCTGGTCAGGGAGATAGGGCTAAGAGGGGCCAAACGGAGGCCGAACTGCTAGAGCTACTGCAAGGGGTTGTTCATACGGGGATTTTAAAAAATGTGACCTCCTACTTTTGATGGTATCAAGGATGCGTCCGCAACGCACCAATGGGTGCGGGAAATGGAAGTAATTATGAAGATCAGTAAGTGTAAGAGGAAGGATATGGTTACTTTGGTACAACCTCGTTCCGTTCTGAGGCATTGTGGTGGTGGGATAATCTGACCCAGACCATGGGAGATAGTGCAGTGAGGAGAATGACTTGGGGGGGGGGGGGGAATTTAAGCAGCTGGTTATCGATAAGTTTTGTCCTCCACATGAATTGGATAAAATCGAACATGAATTCCTAACTCTAGAGGCGGGGGCCTTGACCCATCGCGAGTATACCACAAAGTTTAATCAAATGGCTCGATTGTGTCCGGATTTGGTTACTCTTGAGAGCAAGAGAATCAAGAAGTACGTGAAAGGTCTTCCAGTGGATATACGGAGGGGATCAATGACCACTGACATGAGCACCTTCCACTCGGTGGTTACCCTGGCTGGTACGTTATATGATCAACGGGAGGTTGTGAAGCCAACCGAACCTAAAAATCCTTGGAACTCGAATGTTAACTCCAGTAGAAAATGGTTTGGGGGCACTAGTTTTTCGTCGAGGGACAAGAGAGCAAAGACATAGGGAGACAACTATAAGGGAGAAGTAAGGGATGATAAATGTAAGAAGAGTGGTAAAGGGCATAGGGGATAGTGCAAGATGGGGTCATTGGTTTGTTTCCCTTGTGGGAAGACGAGACATTTTCACTATTAGTGTTCGTCCTTGACGTGCTTTCAGTGTAAGGTGTCTGGGCATTTGGCATCAGGTTGTCCTGAAGTGAGAGCGGAGAGTTCGAGGGGGGTAATTCTTCTAAAGCAAAGGTGGATGACAAACCGAGAGCCAAGGCTAGGGCGTTAAACATTTCAATGAAGGAAGCAAGGGAGGACGCGGACGTTGTATAAGGTACTATAATTTTTTTTTTACTTTTTAAACATTTAAAACCTTGTCGATACATTCCTATTATCCCGTAAAGATTTATTTTGCGTGCTTGATTAGTTAAGAATAGTACATTACCTCTCCAGGTACCTTTTCACTTAATGAACTACATGCTTTGATCCTGTTCGACTCGGGTGCTAGTAGGAGTTTCGTTTCTACCATGTTTTGTGCCACGTTAAATAAATCACCCAAGCGCATAGATGATGTGTTCGAAGTTGAAGTTGCTGTAGGAAATTCTGTTGCCGTATCTAGAGCCATTCAGGGTTGTCATATCGAGTTGTCCGGATATAGGTTTCCAGTGTGGTTATATCTAATGCCTTTAGGTTGTTTTGATGTGGTTCTTGGGATGAACTGGCTCTCCAATGTGGATGCTCATATTGTTTGTGGTCAGAAACTTTTACGTCTTAGGGCTCCGGATGGGAGTCAGATCACTGTTCACAGGGCAAAGTGGATGCAGCGGGGTTGTGGGGCAATCTTGCCTATTATCACGACCCGCCTAGAATCAGACCGCATCAGCTCCTTTTTCCAGAGATTTATGGCTGAATCAAGAGCCAAGTTCCATGGAAAATATCTTGGATATTTTCCATAGAAAATCCTGGATATTTACTTAGAAAATTCTGGACCAAAGTTACTAGAAAGGTCCTTGTAAATATCATAGATATTTACTTGTAAAATATCTTAGATATTTGTAATAATTTAATAATAGAAGGACCTAGAATGGAAGGTCCTAGAAGTAGGGGGAGCAAGTATAAATAGATGTATCCAGCCATTTGCAAATCACCCAATCTAGGTTTGCAATACAAGTTCTCTTTGTAAAGCTCTCTTGTTATCTAAAGTTCCCTTTAAGCAACTCAACAATCTTCTGTTCCCTTTTCAAGTATACGAATCATTTCCGCGTTTTGGTGATCAAGGCTGAACTTAGAAGGAGTCTAAGTGCCCGCACGAGAGTCTAAGGGTTAACTCTGTGACAAGTGGTATCAGAGCACGTCGATTCGATTGGGAGATGGCTGATTCGGGAAAGGTTGTAGGCTTGGGAATTGCTACCGGTGAAGGAGAACGTGGGCGAGATGAGACTTCGCACCATGGAGGCAAGAAGAGTCGTGGTTCGTCTAAGGATAAGTCCTTAGATAAACGGGTGGCTGAATTGGAGAATTCAGCATCCGGGCTAGAGGCTAAGTTCGATGGCGTTGTCCAACGAGTGGAAGCGTTGGAGACTGATCTAAGTGACCTTTGTGTGGACAAGAAGGCTACTTTCGATGCCATGAGGGAAGAGATGCAGCTGATGATCAAGGATGCTATCATTCAGGTGTGTCAAGACATGGATAGGCAATCGGTGGACGTTCATCGAAATATTCTTGGGTTAGAAACCAAGATCAATAATTGTACCAATGCCATGGTGAACGCTGCTGCTGGTGGAAACGTCTTAGCCTTGGGGCCAAAGGTAGACGTTCCTAAACCATCTCCATTTATGGGCAAATGAGAAGCAAAGGCTGTAGAGAACTTCTTGTGGGAGATGGTGCAATACTTCAAAGGGATCAGCATCGTAGATGATCAAATGAAGATCAATATGGCTTCGGACTACTTGAAGGATACTGCGGCGTTATGGTGGAGACATAAGACGGTAGAGATCGAAGAAGGTACGTGTCTTATGAATACTTGGGCTGATTTTGTTCGAGAAGTCAAGAAGCAATTTTATCCGGAGAATGCTGAAGATGAAGCGAGACTTCATCTCCAGAACATAAGACACTCCGGTTCTCTCAAGGACTACATCAATGAATACACCTCAATAATCCTTGAGATACCAGACCTGACGGAGAAAGACCGTCACTTCAACTTTCTCGCTGGCTTACAAGATTGGGCTAGAGTGGAGCTCAAACGAAGGGGTGTCCAAGATCTTTCCTTCAGCCATTGCTATAGTTGAAGGGGTCAACGACTACCCTCGAAAAGATATGGAGAATAAGAAGCCCAAGGATCGGAAGCCTAGCCATGAGAAAGGTGGGGGAGCGAAACCACATAAGCCCAATGACCATAAGGCTACGCTGCAATGGAAGTCCCGTGATTAGAAACCCATGAAGACAGATGATCGTTGCTTTATTTGTGATGGGCTTGGACATCGAGCTAGGGAATGTCCAAAGAGGGCCAGCCTACATGCCATGATCGCTCGTGATGAATGTTGTAAGGAGGACAATGATGCTTGCATGGGGTCGATGCAGGTGCTTAATGCGATCAAGGCACAAGTCGAATGCCGATCCACGCCGAACAAAGGGCTGAAATTTGTTCATGCGAAAATAAGGGGAAATGAGGTCCGTGCCATGGTCGACACGGGTGCTACTCATAATTTTATGGCTGTCGAAGAGGCTAAGCGACTTGGTGTTAACATCGTTCAAGGGAATGGTGCAATTAAGACCGTTAACACCAACGCTAAGCCAATACGTGGGGAAGCAAGAACGTTCACGTTCATATTGAAGATTGGGCTGGGAAAATTAATTTCACCATCGTTGAAATGGATGACTTCAATGTGGTGCTTGGCATGGAATTCTTTGATCAAGTGCGGGCCATTCTCTTGCCATCCGCTAACTCCATTTGCATTCCTTGTGAGGAGAAGACTTGTATGGTGAACACGGAGCGTGGGTCGAAGGAAGGGCCGAAGACCATTTCAGCCACACAATTCAGAAAAGGATGCAACAAGAAGGAGCTATGCTACTTGGCTGTAGCAAAGGTGGTGGATCAAGAAGACAAGCTGGTTGTCGTGCCAACCGAGATCAAAGAAGTTCTGGAGGAGTTCAAGGACGTAATGCCCACTGAGTTGCCCTAGAGGTTTCCTCCATGAAGGGAAGTCAATCATGAGATCGAGCTAGAACCAGGTTCTAAGCCCCGTCCAAGGCTCCCTATAGCATGCCACCACATGAATTGGAGGAACTACGTAAACAACTTAAAGAGCTGTTGGATGCCGGTTACATACGTCCCTCCAAAGCCCCATATGGTGCCCCGATTCTGTTCCAAAAGAAGAAGGATGGATCGCTGCGCATGTGTATAGACTACCGAGCGCTCAACAAAATAACAGTGAAAAACAAGTACCCTATACCGCTAATTGCTGATTTGTTCGATCAACTTGGCAATGCTATGTACTTCACGAAGCTGGATCTGCGGTCGGGCTACTATCAAGTAAGAATTGCCGAGGAGGAAGAGGCCAAGACAACTTGCATCACAAGGTATGGATCATATGAGTTTCTCGTGATGCCGTTTGGCCTTACAAATGCACCAGCAACGTTTTGTACTTTGATGAACAAGCTCTTCCATTCATTCTTGGACAAGTTTGTGGTGGTGTACTTGGACGACATTGTAGTATACAGCCGCACTATGGAGGACCATGTGGCACACTTGCCGAAAGTTTTCAAAGTACTACGAGAAAACGAGCTATATGTCAAGTTGAAGAAATGCTCGTTCGCCTAAGAAGAGGTGGAGTTCTTGTGTCATTGTATTAAGGAAGTAAATTTCATGATGGATGAAGCTAAGGTAAAGGCGATCCAAGAGTGGGAAGCACCAACCAAGGTTCCCAAGCTTCGTTCGTTCCTTGGGTTGGTCAACTATTACCGCCGTTTCATCATGAGTTATTCGGAGAAAGCTGCACCCTTGACGAATTTGCTCAAGAAGAATAAGCCGTGGGTATGGGACGAGTAATGCGAGGCAGCTTTCAGGGCGTTAAAGGAAGCAGGTTATGTCGGAACCTGTCTTAGCACTCCCCGACATTACAAAACCATTCGAGTTACACATTGACGCATCAGATTTTGCTATTGGGGGAGTCCTTATGCAAGAAGGACATCCGATTGCGTTCGAGAGCAGGAAGGTTAACGACATCGAGAAGAAGTATACGGTGCAAGAAAAGGAGATAACGGCCGTAGTACACTGCTTACATACTTGGAGGCATTATCTTATCGGGTCCAGGTTCGTTATCAAAACCGATAACGTTTCCACTAGCTATTTTTCAATCGCAAAAGAAGTTAAGTCCCAAACAAGCTAGATGGCAAGATTTCCTTGCGGAATTTGATTATGTCTTAGAGTATAATCCGGGATAAGCAAATGTGGTAGCCGATGCACTAAGCCGAAAAGCTGAACTTGCTGCCATTACTAGACCCACATTGATCTCCAAGACCAAATTAAGGAAGGGCTAAAGGAAGATTCGTTTGCAAAGCATCTCTTCACTTTAGCCAAGGAGGGCAAAACAACTCGTTTTTGGGTGAAAGGCGAGTAGTTATTCACCAAG